>NW_026612651.1:427607-449339 GCF_029582105.1 Oenanthe melanoleuca
GTGAACTACAACACAAACCATGGCAGCTACTTTACCTCAAGAGACTGAGGAAAAAGAGAAGTGAATGATAAACTGGGAAGGAATTACATCATGTGGAAGCAAAGGACCTCAACTCCAGCTCTTGCCAGGTCTTTGGACTCTAGTTTAGGTCTCTGATACCTCCTCAGCCCTAACAAACTACTCAGTGTTATGGCTCAATGAAGATTAAAGGAAGATGGACAAGGAACATCTTCCATTTCTGTTATCCCAGGCTGCAAGGGGAAAAAGATGGGGCCCAAACAGCTTATAAGAAAAGTCTGTGGCTCAAAAACTGAAGCACATGTCTGAAGATAAGACTTTCTGGGCTCTGGCTCCTACTCTCCTTAGATTAATTTTATACATTTTAACCACAGAATATTTGTCTGAAAACAGTTGTGTTACAAAGTCAGACCAAAACTAGCAGTATTTCCCCTGAGCTAGGGACAATCAGTAGGTTACAAATTCACACTGCGCTTGCCTGCCAATTCGTTTTCTCCTTCCACATTCATGCTGCTGGTAAAAAACATCAGACTAACTTACTCCCCTTTCTCAGGAGCAACAGGCAAGCTGAGTATGGAAAGAGGACAAATACACTCAATGTGTTCACTACTGACACAGCAAAAAGCTAGAGGACACCTGGGGAAACAAATTTACTCTACAAGAACATGACTTGGCAGAGCTGGAGAACAGGTCTGGAAATGGCTAAGAAAAGATGGATGATACAGAATTAGAAACAAACAAAAATGGCCTTGTAGAAGTCACACAGAGATGGCCAGGGGAGGCAGGAGGATGGTCCACACTCAGATCTCACTATGGACAAGGACAGATTAATGAATGAAGAAGTTTGGAGGACAGAGTTAATTGAAGCAAAGGATTGATGTGTTTGGACAGACTATAAATTGGCAATGGTGAGAGAAAACTGATGGGGCTGATGATTAGAAGGAGGATAGGGAATGAAAGATTTATGGACTGAGCAGTTTAGACAGATAGAGTATTACAGGTGAAACATTCCTATCCTATGGATATCTATTAAATCTCTTGTTGATTGGAAGAAACATTTCATTGTATCTCCCTGCACGCTAGGTAAGGATTACTTTAGTCTTGTGAAATATAATGTGCTTTTTAACCTACAAGCTCAAGTATAGATCCTTGTTTTATAGTTCTTTCAAGGGCTTTTGGGTTATTTATTTTCCCTGTCCTTCCTACAGCTTTTTTTTAAAGTCTATAATGCAATTGCTAGGGATGGCACACGATGATTCTCTTCATATTTCTGTTATGTGATGGATCACTTTGATGAACATAGAAATTTGAAATTGTCTAAACTTTCCTTGAAGAGACTCTTTTCCCTATAATAGAGGTAAATATGTGTGCAAATCCACTCAAATTGCTTGAGTTTTCATGTTATGAATCATGGAAAGAGGTGAAAGGAACATTAGGACATAAGTTCCCCCTGAACCTGGAATCAAGGGCTGAAATATTTTTGCAGGGCTTTACTAATATGACTTCAAATAAAGTGTTGACAAAAAGTGTTACTCAGAAACTTTAGTAGTGTATCCAATTATTCCATTAATTTCCTCAAGAGAAGAAATGACAATATGTAAAGTTCCTGATCTTGTATGATAATGAAGACATAGTTAAGGAAGCAACAAAGAAAATACATAAATATATTAGTACAAGGGCATACACTATGTTAAAAATATAATTTGCATTTCAAGACACAAAAAAGGGCATCTGGAAAAGACATACAAATGGAAAAAGTAAAGTTTAAGCCCACTATCTGAATCTTCATCTTTCTTTCACATGAACAGGTTTGTACCCTCAGATGGATTCACACAATACACACAAAACTTCTGTCACCTGCTACCTGAGAGTCCAGGTCTGGCTTTAAAGCAGAGCAACATGAGGTTGCTACATGTTTCTGAGGACACAGAACACACTCAAAAGGGCAGATGCAAAATTTGAGCAAACAAAAATCACAATGTCCTAATACTTGTCATGTTTTTACCTAAAGGCTCATTTGCTTGACAGCTTATTCCACCACAGAAGCATCATAGCCCATGGAATTGCTCTCAAATAAAAGGTCTAGAAAATATACACCTTTCTCCCATCATTCATTTTTCTTTCTTTCTTCCTCTTTTGTTTACACACTTACCTGTTGTCTCCTACAAGTTTGCTAAATTATGGCACAGAAAGAAATCAGGGAATCCCAGACAGAAGAAGACAGACTTGACAAGTCTCAGTTACATTTAATGCTTTACACATGGGTAAAGCATATTGAATCTGCTTATCTGTATAAATTGAAATTTCCTACGGTTTCCTAGAAAAATGATAAAAAACTGAGCCTCCAAGGAATAAAAAATTTGCCTATATTGCTTAGGTTGAAGTTTGGTTGTGCACATATGCCTTGAAAAGTTACTTGAAGGAAATCCTTTTTATGTATAAGGTCCATGTGGTTTATGTTGCTTATTGGGGTCCAAACCCAATTGTATCAGAGATGATATGAAAAGTCCACAAAGTAGAGCAAAAGAAAGCAAGCCTGAAAAAAAAGAAACTATGAAAAGCAACAGAACTCCAATAGCCTTGTCTCTTTTTAAAAATCTTTTGGGATGTCTTTGTCATCTTGCAGATGTCTTGTTTTGGGACTGGTTGAGTCCTCCTTATTTCTCCAATATTCATCTGGTCAACACTCAACATTGAGGATTCAATATTACCAAGGAAAGCAAGAGGCAAAGGTTGAAATTTTGTTTCACTGACTGAAAAGTCAATCAACAATCACCAAACTAAGCTGTTTCACGTTTCCACAATGGCACCCTTTGTTTTTATGAGGATTCTTATGGAAATCAGTGCAGCTTCTAGGCAAGTGTCAGCAGAGATACCAAAAATGCTTGCAGAAATCTGTTGTTGTAGAGGGTTGGGAAAAATTTCCTATACAGTTTGCAGAAGTTTGTCTGTTTTTGCTGGAATACTGAAAAGCAATAGATTACTCTGAGAAACATTAGAATAATTTTACTAGCCTTCTGCCTTCTTTCCTTCCCCTAATAAGCAAAATCTGCGTCTCTTTCCACACTCCTGTAAACCTCTTCATGCCAGTGTAATGCCCCTGGAATATACAGCAGTGCAAGATGTTAGGTAGAAGACACACACTCAGACAAATATAAAACGAATTGGGAAAAGCAGCACGTAGTAAAAGTCAGATGTGATGTTTGGGGATTAGCCTTACTATTCCATAATACAACAGGACATTCTTAAACTGTTTTGTCTGCAAAATGCATACAGCAAAGGCTGCTCTTTCCTTGAGTGAAGAGGGTGAACTTCAGCTTAGTAAGAAACCTTCCCAAATGCCACTTCTTGCCTATCAGCTGAACCTCAACATGTATCTACACACAATGCTCTGCTGTCAGAGAGCTGTCCCTTCTACCCACACATCTGTGAAACACGGGTATGATACTAAACGTTTTTCCCTCAAAAGAAAAAAAAACAAAAAAAACCTCTAAAGGTCTTCAAAAGATCTTCAATGTACTCAGTACAACCAGCAACTTAAAAACTATTATTTTTATAACTGCAATGTAAAATTAGAAATGAAAAACATCTTAACTCCATTTAAATCCATGTCTGAGCCATCAATCATTAATTAACCCTAATACATCCTGAAGAACATGAAGGAAACAAACAACAAGCAAAAAAAATTGGATTCTGTTCTTCTTACAGGTAAAGTTAATTGCATCTTGAATTTCGCGTGTGTATTGCACTTCTCTCTCCGTATGTCTTTTTTTTTTTTTTTTTTTTTTTTTAATACCTTCACCCTCAGGTGCGGCAGCATTCCTCCTGCCAGCCCTGCACCGAAGGAGCGCTTCTTGGTCCATCCCCCGCGTGGCAGAACCGCGCAGGGACGGGGATGGGCCGGCCGAGAGCCTCCCCCAGCCCCGGGACGGGGTTCGGGGTTCGGTTCCCTCCAGCGGCGGCCAGAGCTCGGTCCCGGTCTGGCCGAGCATCCTCCGCCAGGGCGATGCCCCGCGGGGCGGGGGCGACGCGGGTCTGCGGCACTGCAGCAGCGGGAGCAGCTGCTGCAGCGGAGCCGGGGACGACCTCCCTCCTTCTCCTCCTCCTCCTCCTTCTTCTCCTTCTCCTCCTCCCCGCTCCCTCCCGCCGCGCCGGGGCCCCTCCATTGCGAGGGATGCGGCCGCGCACCCGCGGGATGCGCATCCCCTCCGAGCGCCCCTGCGGACACACAGAGGCGCTCCTCCCGCCCGCGGCTGGCGCTGTCACATCCCCTCCGCTGCTGCTTTCACCCGCTAAACACACCTACATGGATGTATATACACATGAACAAATGTACACGCGCATTTCCCCCCTCCCGCGGAATTCCGCTCTCCGCCCCGCGCTTCCCCCGCCAGAAGGGAAGAGGTTACTGCCAGCACAGCGAAAACAAAGCCGGTGCTCCTCGCCCCGCTGCGAGGAGCGACCCGACAGAAGTTGCGGTGCGGATGCTCCGCTCCATCCCCCCGGGACAGACGGAGAGGCGCCGAGATCGCACGGCGAGGGATGCCGGCCGCGCAGAGGGCAAACTTCTTTGTTAATCACACCCGAGCCCACGGGCGGCCAGAGGAGCGGAGGATGCAAATCCTCAGAGCCCCCGGCAACTTTTCCCGAGGAGGCGCACGCCGCCGGTGCCCGCACAGAAACTTGTTGGACCGCTAGCCCCGCGCTCGCCGCTTCAGCATCCCCGCTCCCGCGGTGACCTCTCCCGGCGCTCCCAGAAAGTGTTGCTGCCTCCGGTGCCCGGCAGCGGCAGCGGCCATCCCATGCCCACAGCTGCCCCAAAACCCCGGGATTTGGGGGACTCACCCTGCAGGATCTCAACAAACTAGCGGTTCCATCATCCAGGCGGTCCTTCCCAACTTTCCTTGCATAGGGAGAAGACAGAGCTCCGTGTATTTATATGGAGAGGGAGAGCGAGGGTGAGAGAGAGAGAGAGAGAGAGAGAGAGAGGAAGCGCGCTGAAGTCGACAAGCTGTTCAGCAGACTTTTGAATAAAAGGGGGATGAAACCGGATTCTTCCCTGGAAAAAAATCAAATCCTTCTCCGGAAAGGGGCTGTTTCGGCCGCATTGCTCTCGGGCGGCGGAGCGGGAGGCATGGCACACAAACAGAGCCCGGCAGCGGCCGCGACTGGCGGCGGCGGAGCCCCCGGGTCCTACAGCCCCGGCAGCCACAAAGCCAGAGCTCCGGGCTGGGCTGGGCTGGGCTGGGGCTGGGGGACGGCCGAGGGGCGAGTCCCGCTGAATTGATTCGATCCCAGCCCATTGTGGTGGTGCCGCAGCGTTCGAGCGGGAGAGAGGCACGTTCTGGGAGGATGTCATGCCATCCCCCTCCCGGACTGCTCCTGCAGGGCTATTGTGCCGTGTGGTGTGAGAAACGGGGCTGATTTTTAACAACAGGGCTTAATTTGTATACGTCCTTTTATTTTTTTTAATTTTTTTTTTCTTCTCCTGCGCTGTCACAATTATCTGTCACGTTCCCTAATAATTATGTAGTTACTTCAGTAATCAATTATTCATTGAATTCCACTTACCTATGCTTTTTCTTACCCAAGTTATGGCTTTCCAAGGGCACATCTGCTCCTCTGTGCTAAGAGAGTAAACAAACATTCTTAAAAATTAAGCAACTTATTCTTAACAAAAAGAGAATAAAAGTAAAAAAAAAAAAAAAAAAAAAAAAAAAAAAAACAGTTATCAGGGTAAGTTTTCTCCATTATAGAATACAAAGGCAGACAACCAATGATATTTTTTAGTTTTTAATTCAAGGAATCGTTGGGTGGGGAAAGTACCTCATTTGAAAATCCAGGCGGTGAAAAGAACAAAAAACAGATGCAGCATTTATGTATCAACTGCTACATGGAGGGTGAATGGGAGATAATGACAGCATAGGTCAACATAATGAGAAACAAAAACAGTGTAAGCACTCATATATATGCAAGAGTATCTCATAGCTAAACTTCTGTTACTGCCTGTAGATAATACACTTTATATAATAATCATACATTTAGATAATAACCATTAATAGGCTTAAAACTATGTATGTAATGGAGTCTTTTAAATAGTGTATGAAGATTGTCTGGGAATAAATCTTGCAAGATATTGCAAAGCATGATGCTGTTGAAAGTCGAAATATGCCATTTCCCTTGTAGAAGAGTGGGAATCAAGTACCAGGAGACAAAGGTCCAGTGTGTAAGATGTAGTTTATATGGCAGTGTTCCTACAGTCTAGTTTATACAGATATTACAAATATTATTGACAAGTCATACATGGAGCAAATGGTTATTTGTCACTACCCCACCATTTCACCAGGTATACACATAGAAAGACACAAGATAAAACATGGAGAAAGATGTGTTTGAGCTACTCTTGGACTCTCAGGATCACTCTGTCGATGAAGTACACAGTACATCTTGGAGCACAGCAACAGAGAGGGCAGGAGGAAAGCAGCATTTTGTGCATCAGTAGTAGGCACTGATGAGGGAAATGCTGAGTATGAGATCAAAATCAGTTCTTCAGTACTGCAATTCAGATCTACTTCACATCTTGAATCTTTAAGAACTTGCATCATGTTGCAAGGAGCCTCTAACTCTCTGTTCTTTGAATTATGTTGCTGTTTTGGTTTGGCTATTTAATCTTTTAGATGAATGCTACAAAAAAGTAGCATTTCTGTTGTAAAAGAAGGTATACCAAAACAATTAATGAATAACTTCTATGAATACATATCTTCAGTTTTCATTGTAGCTACACATACAAATCTTTTTATTGTTAAATGGAAGAAATTTCAGAAGTTTCAGTTAAGTTATTTAGAAAGCAGCTACCTATTGCATTAGTAAATATGATTTGTAAAGGAAGATGGTGTAATTGGTTGCAGTTCTGACCAAATACTGTTCCATTGTTTTTCCTTTGTCTCTCTTTAGCACTCCTTGGAACAAATTGTGTTTACCCAAGAGTTCAAGATAAGCCTCTCATAGTTTATTACTTCTTGTCATCATCAGCTTAAAAAGATTTCTGATTAACATCAGTTTAAAAGATAACAGGCTGTGGGCTGTTGTATTTTAAAAAGCAACGTGAAATCATGGGCAAATTTGAAAAAAAAAAAAAGAGTGGATTAGTACAAGTGCAGATGAAGGAGGCAATAACCAACGCTATCACAATTAAGAAATTGCCCTGTGAAGAAGAGAAATTACTATACCCATTGTAGAGCCTACAGAGATTAATGTAATATGGCTGTGAAACTGTTTTAATAGATAAATTGGGTGGGTGGTTAAACATCTGAGAGAAGATGATTACTTTGTAGTGAAACAAAACAAAGAGGAATAAATCACAAAGCTGCTCTATTACCACAATTAAAATGCAATTGCTTGATCAATTATCACTCCAGCTAATAGCTTGATGGAAGACGAGCAAATAAATAAAACATTATGTTAACCAAAGTTCTTTGAAACATAATAATAATACCTGTACACTTATATGTTCCTTGTTTACATTCATTTATGCCTAATACATGTATAGAGCATTACACAACATAAGCAAGTCTGTACATAATGAGTTTATGTATTCCTTTGTAGTTTAAGAGTAAACATCAATGATACATAATCATGATAATGCTTGCAGTGGGTAAATATCCAACACACATTTAGATAACTGCTACATTTCAGTATTTCCTAGATCTCTAAGAAACTTCTTGTTTTACATATGTACCAGCCAAAGGTGATTTGGGAGAATTTCC
This sequence comes from Oenanthe melanoleuca, assembly GCF_029582105.1. NCBI lineage: Eukaryota > Metazoa > Chordata > Aves > Passeriformes > Muscicapidae > Oenanthe > Oenanthe melanoleuca. The sequence continues at coordinate 435,392 of NW_026612651.1, forward strand.
CTTTGGAACAGTTTCCAAGGTCAGCATATGTGATGACACATGTTGGTTCCCAGCTTGCCCTTGGAAAATGGCTGGAGTTTATGTGGATGTGAGGAGGCAGTAAAGCAAACTGTGGCTGTTGTGTATCAGCATTACATTTTTATATCCAGCAATCAGCAAAGCGTGCATTCCTCTACAGGGAGGTAAGTGGGAACACGGGTGTTTGTATGAAATAAAACCAGGGTATAAAGATAAATAGCTTGTAATGAGCACCCTGTGGTAACCTGATCCAAAGTCAACAGCAATGACCAGAATTGTTCCCTTGACCCAAAGTCCTGTTCAAATATAATATTATCAAATATAATATTATCAAATATAATATTATCAAATATAATACTTGATTTCTCCATAGAAGCATTCATATAGTTTAAATACATATAGTATTTAAATATATACATATATATATACATATATATAGTACCTATATAGCTTAAATACATAGGGAACAAACATTTTGTAATGATTATTTAGCCTGGAGGAAAAAAAAAAGTATATCTATTGATTAATAGCAACACATTGTATCAGAAGTTGAGTAATACATGAGAAAATGCTTCTCAGATATAAAACTGCAAGTAAATGGCAAGTAGTTCCTAGATCCTGTTGTAGAGAGTTATATCTGGGGTTTTTTTTAGCATTTTAGTTTTATGCAAAAAGATTACACATATTTACCAAATTTGTTTTGCCTTTCCCATGGCAAGAATAATCAGAAAACATTGGGACATATTTAAAGTGAGCAGTGAATATGTTGAAAATACATAGGTATTGCTGGAGTGTCCTAATGAAAGAGCAGAATTTGTGCTCTCCCTAAAGTCATAAGACCTTCACCAGATCCCTTGTTTCCTGTTTTTGCCCCAAAAATAGGTGGCATCCACAAAAAATCCTTTCACTTCTGTTCTTGAAGTTAGATTTTATTCTTGTTTATCTGTATTTGCTAGTTTATTTGGAGAAAATTCTGAGACACTCCTGCCATGCCATCACTTCTGACTAAAAGAGTTTGAGAGATGGGGACTCCTTTCTTTTAACTTTCCTATTCATAAAGGCAAGAGATGCCTCCTGACTATCAGAAAGAATCTACTGATGAAGGCAGAAATTCAGTGTAGAGAACTTTTGCAAGGAAAACCATAGAATGGTCTCTGCAGAACAACAATTTGACTGGGAAATTGGACTTTGAAGTTCTCCTAGAATTATGGGCTGAACCTTCTCCAAGTACCCTGTATTACCCAATGTCAAGTACAGCTAGTGATGTAAAAGTAGGAAGGCAGGAAGGAAAGAGAATGAAGAAAAGAAAATTTAGGATTACTAAAATGAGATGTCATAAAGGAATAGCATCAGAGAATCAGAGAATCAAAGAAAGATTTGAGTCAGAAGAGGTGATAAAGATTATCTCTTTCCAACCTTCTGCCATGGAAAAGGACACCTTCCACTATCCCAGGTTGCTCAAGGGCCCATCCAGCCTGACTTTGAACACTTTCAGGGATGGGGAAATTATCTCAGTTTCTCTGGACAGCGTGTGCCAGTGCCTCACCACCCTCACAGGGAAGAATTTCTCCCTCATAACAAATCAAATATTCTCAACTTGAAGCTATCCCCCTTGTCATGTCACTACATGCACAAACCTTCATATATACAAAAATTACACTGCATTGAACAGGAACATTTGTATATAGCTAAGAGTAAACAATGCTAAAAATAAATACTTTTTATAATAGAAGTGTAGGAAAGACAGCAGTAGGACTAAGGACTGATTTCATGAATTCCAGCTGGCATTGTCTTTGCTGGAGTGCATGAAGGATATAATTGAAGAGGAGCATTCAGCATCTCATCCCCTTACAGGATCACCTATGTAAAGCCCCATACAATACTTTTATTCCAAAGCCCAAAACACTTTCATTGTCATTGACTTGTGTTATCAACAGCAAGGAATGGTTGCAGATCATAACTCTGTCTGCCTCATACATTTTTGGAGAGTAAGGGTTTTTTTGCTTGTTTGTTTGTTTTTGGATTTGGTTTTTGTTTGTTTGCTTGTTTATCTGGAGGAGAAATTAACACTTCATTATTTTCTGCTGTAGTTCTGTATTATGATCTGTTGAGATGCAATGTGAAATTGGATACCTGACCATTGGAAAGTCATTCCATATACTACATGTTTAGTCTTTTTTCAGAAATTGAAAAAACAAAAACATATAGGAAAAACAAAGACAAAGCCATGAGCTGTAGTGCTGCATAAAGTCTGAAGGTTAAAGTGAGCTTGAAGTAAATGTGAAAAATAGGAAAGCTACATATATACATTTAGTGAGGGCTGCAGGGAAAAGATAGTGTCAGGAAAAAGCTAAATGAGTTAGTGCATTCCAAAAACTGTAGGAGAGGAAAAACTTTAAAAGTGTTTATCAGAGGAAAGTGAAGTGTGAGGGAGAAACTGCTGCTGTTTCCAAATGAAGAGGAAAAGAAAGACACTGGTGTCTTTAATTTACTATATTCTTTTTCTTTCTGATTGAGAAATCCAAAGGGTCATTCTGAAAATAATTTTGACAGAGTTTCTATCAAAAATTTTAAAAGCATGCCTAAAAAAGTTAGATCTAGGGAGGATACCAGTTCTAGATTATACCACATTTGATTTTAAGAGAGAAAACATAGAAAGATACAATAATACAATAACTAGACTCACTGATGCAGCTGGCAGTGAGCAGACATATGGTCTTCACATCCATAGACCTTGACAGCTTCAGCAACATGAAAACTTGCATTTTGGTTTGAAACATGAACTTAGAAAAGTGCTTCCTCAGTCATCAAGTCTTTCGAAACTAGAGGAAACCTTGACAATTTTTCTCCAACTTAAAGTACACTACAATAAGTTGAAATAGCAAATTCAAACAGTGCAATTTCTCTTTATGTGGCGTACGTAATGGTGTTTCAATATAAACTGAAGTAACAATATAGAAAGCATATACAATATCTGTTATAATAGCACAAAGCTTCAGGTGTACAGAAGATTTTGAGCTGTTGCAGACACCTGAATCTCAAGATTAGTGTCCCCTGAGGAGCGTGTATGGCTGCTGGCCATGGAGCAGTGGGCACCAGGACTGCAATCACTCCATGCTCTTCAGGAGTGCACAAATCTGCCAGTGCCAACACACGAATGTGGTACTTCAACGAAGTCTGGGCTCTTGCTGAAGCAGCAAGAGATGTGAAAGGGTGGCAGCTCTAGATGTTTTCTCCCTGTTATTTTTACACTTTTCGCTGACAGAGGGCAAGCAGGTTGAGCTGTTCGCACCCGTGCACCCTGTGAATCAATGATTTGTAAAGGATGACTCACCCCTGTTGTAATTCGGTATATGAGGTATAAGAACTGAAATCAGGATCCTGTAACCTCCTTCCTGCAAACCCCAGGTCCTGTCTCCCTTTCCGGTCCTGTGACCTTCCCCTGTGTCCTTGTACCCACCGGGGGTCGGGTATTCCGGCCCCTGTCCCCTCTGTGTCTTCATCCCATTGGCAGCTAGCCAAGGCTACTCCCATTCCCCTCTCCTGAATACCTGTACCCCAGAGAAACTCGGCCTCTTTCCGGCCATACCATCGCCATGCAATAAACTGGGACTGAAAGAGCGTCTTTTGGTATCCTTCTCCATCCATGATGCGATACTTTGTCGGATCTTAAATAATTAGGAAATAGACACAGTAATAACAGCATCAGTTGGCGCCCAAACGTGGGGCTCTCAGTTTTAGACCCCATTTGGCTAAGAAAGGCCCGTTGAGCTGTTCAACTACCTCTGTGGGTCGGAGCTGTTTTTGCCAGCCCCGAACATAGGAGGGTGAATCGGATAACTTCTCCGCAAAATCGGAGGACCCGATTCTGTATTGGAGCTTTTGCAGAGTTATGGCGAGACCGCACTCCGTCTGAGGAAGGTAAAATCCCTTCGGGGAGGCGGGAACCCCTATCTAGCCCCGAGGTACTGGGGAGGGGGGAGTTTTAGACGGAGTAGCCCCAAATTCGCGGGGGGAGGTTTGTATCCCGCGGGGGCAGCGGCGACAGTTCCCGCGTGGAGCGGCGAACACGTGGGCGGTGTTGCGCAATCCCGCCGGCATTTACGTGCTCGGCCCCTCCACCGGCGTGTGCTGTACTATTGGCGTGAGCACGGGCGCGGGGATTTCCCTTCGGAGGAGTTCCCCGGGACCGCCCGGTGCTGCCATAGCGACAGCCGCGTGTGGTAACAAAAAGCCCAGTACCCTCACACCTGGGTTTGCAACGGACTGCTAATTTGTAACTTTCTGCAACAGTAAAGGAATCGTGCATTTGTGTTTATAACATCGGAATGGGGGGGAAATTTTCTGCACAACAAAAGAGCATTATTTCTCAGCTTAAAGAAATGTTAAATGCACAGGATTTTGTAATTTCTAAAAAACAGATTAGGAAGTTTGTTAGATGGCTGTCTCAAGAAGTTATAGAATTTGAAAAGCAAGATGTCACTTCAGTTTTATTTTGGGACAATGTTGGAAATTTATTAACTTCTAAAATACAGAAAGGTGATACCACGGCTGCTTTATTTCTGCCTATATTTCTAAATATTCACGAACACTTAACGCAATTAGATTCAAAATCTTCTGTCCCTGAATTAAAAGAGAAATCAGAAATACCTCAAGAAACTACTAATTCTAACAATCCCCCCAGTTATACAATGTTGCCGCCTGAAAATTCTAATTTAGAAAATCACCTTTCTTCAGTGCAAGGAGGAAAATCTGTACTAACTTCTAACAATATGCCTTTTTCTTCCAATAACCCATTCCTGCATCCAACTCCCATTTCTGCTCCATATCTTCCCAGCTATGTAAACCCATATTTCCAAGCTGCTGTTTCTATATCGCCTTGTAACTATCTTTCTAACATGGGGACAGAAAACAATACGAGCTCCGTGAGAGCTGAAACGGGGGGAGGGGCAGCACGTGTTTCAGGAACACAGGCAGAGACACAGAACCACTTAACCCCTAACTTGCTGACTAACCCTCCTCAGCTCTTTGATGCAGCTCCAGTTAGTTATGTGGGTAGAAGGAATGGTAGGAGAAGCTACGAGCCATTCTCATACCAAGATAAAAAGGAAATTTGTAAGGTGCAAAGGGAATTTGGGAGGCAAAGTGAAATATTTAAAGGGATGCTAAGAACAACTCTTTTGTCTAATGAATTAGTTCCCCATGATATAAAAGACCTTTTTATGTGTTTGCTAACTCCAGCTGAATGTGAATTATGGCTTAATATTTGGAAACGTTCTTTAAGCAGTCTTTTAACAGAGCTTCACAAAAACCCTGAGCATTCTAAAGATTCTGATGATAATGAAATTACATTGGATCATTTATGTGGGGAGGGTGATATTCACTGCCCTGAAAAGCAAATTCGGTTATTATCTAATTTATTTTGAATAAGGTTAGTGATGCAGCTGAAAAGGCCTTTATCAGTTTGCCAACACCTGAAGTAACTACTAGTTATGTTCATATTAAACAGCATTCTTCTGAGAGTTTTTTAAGTTTTATAGATCGATTAAAGACACAGGTGGAACGCCAGGTGCAAAATCCAGCCATGCATGCAGAACTGATTAAGGAATTAGCAGAGAAGAACGCCAATCAAGCATGTCGCAGAGTCATCTCGAGCTTACCACTCTACCCGGAGCCCAGCCTAGCACAGATGATCGAAGCATGCACACGCAAAGCAGAACTGTTCAGTGATCCTGAGAGGAACCCGAGTCCAGCACCTCCTAAGCCTCCAGCACCTCAACCACCACAGATGAAGAAGCAGCACATGTCATCACAGCAGCTAAAGAAGATCACCTGTTTCCAGTGTCAGCAGGAAGGACATTTTGCTAGGGACTGTCCTCAGAACAGGAAACAGAAGAAGATCAGTGAAACAAAAAACTAGAATTGAGGCGCTGGCCTGCCATAAACACCATAGAGCGCCAGGATATAAATTCTGCAGGCTATACTGTAGCAAAAGCCTCTCTCTTAAAAACAAAGGGGGAGGGTGGAAGGGACAATGTGGGGATAACAGATGATATAAATGTTAAATGTTCTCTTAACCAGGTCAGGCAGTCCTGTGGCCGTGTTAGGCTCCAGACTACCAAAGGTTTTCATTTCAGATCTGCTGAGTGGACCATCATTACAGTGGACATCTCAAGCCCCTTAATTGACATGACGGTTTGCCACATGAAGAGTGAGTATTTTGTTGTGAGAGACACTGCACACACACCTTTAGAAATTGAAATAGCTCCTATGATCATGAAGGGGAAAATATCCAGCGTTATAATATTAGCCCATTGCTCTCAAGCACCTTTCTATTTGTGTGAGGGGCAAGTACTGGCCCAAGCCTTTCCTATTCCAGCAGATATCACAGCAGATGATAAGTCACCAGAGGTTTACTGGGCAGAAACAGTAAAGGAGGAAAAACCTTCTCTAGCATGCAACATGACACATGGAACAGATCACCTACACGTCCAGGGTGTTCTGGACACGGGATCAGACGTGACCATTATTCCTAAAAAACTTTGGCCTTCACATTGGGAATTGCAACCTGTGGCTGGGCAGCTCCAGGGTATAGGAGGAGTTAAATTGGCAAAAATATCAAAACGCATTGTACAAATTGAGGGACCGGACGGCAAATTGGCCAGTGTTCGTCCGTTTGTAATTGATTACAAATGTCCCTTGTGGGGGAGGGACTCCATGTCACAGTGGGGAGTTAAAATGATAATTCCAAAAACCCCTCAGGATTTTTGGAAGCGGCCACTGTTGACTGCCAGGTCCAGAAACTAACATGGCTAAGTGACACACCCATCTGGACAACACAGTGGCCGCTGAAAAAGGAAAAGTTACTGGCACTTGAAAAACTTGTAGAGGAACAATTGGCAAAAAATCATATAGAAGAAACACTTAGTCCATGGAATTCTCCAATCTTTGTAGTGAAAAAACCAGGGAAAGACAAATGGAGATTGTTGCATGACCTTAGGGAAATAAATAAAGTAATTCAGGACATGGGGTCTCTGCAAATTGGAATGCCTAGTCCTAGAATGTTACCTAGAGACTGGCAATTGGCAGTTTTAGACATCAAAGATTGTTTTTTCCAAATCCCATTACACCCTGAAGATGCTCCCAGGTTTGCATTCTCAGTGCCATCATTGAACAGAGAGGCTCCAATGAAGAGATACCACTGGAAAGTGCTTCCACAGGGCATGAAGTGTAGTCCTGCTATCTGTCAGTGGTATGTAGCTTCATTGTTGTCTCCTGTGCGTGCACAAAGCAGGGAAGCTATAATCCTACACTACATGGATGATGTGCTGGTGTGTGCTCCTGACAATTCAATACTCCAACACACGCTTGACCTAGTAGTTAAAGTTTTAACCTCTGCTGGATTTCAATTACAGGAAGACAAGGTTCAAAGGATGCCACCTTGGAGATATTTGGGCCTACAGATTACAGCCAGGACCATTGTTCCACAGAAATTACAAATTAATTGTAACCCTAAAACTCTTGCAGATCTTCACTCTCTGTGTGGGTCGTTGAACTGGGTAAGACCTTGGTTAGGCCTCACTAATGAGGACTTACAACCCCTTTTTAATTTATTGAAAGGGGAGAGGAAGCTACTGTCTCCCAGAGAGCTGACACCTGAGGCAAAAGCTGCAATTGAAAAGGTACAGCAAGCCCTGTCTGAAAGGCAGGCTCACCGCTACCAGCCTGAACTACCTTTCAATTTCATTGTTTTGGGGAAACTGCCACACTTACACGGGTTAATATTTCAGTGGATTGAGGGGCAGAGAGACTCACTCTTAATCATAGAATGGGTCTTCCTCTCCCACCAAAGATCCAAAACTATCACACAACCACAGGAGCTTATGGCTCAGTTGATTCAAAAAGCAAGAATGAGGCTGCGTGAACTGTCTGGGTCTGACTTCACATGTATTCACCTGCCAATTAAACTTTCTATGGAGGGAAAAAACTCTCCTGAAAGGCTAACAAAAGAAATGTTTGAGCATTTGTTACAGAGCAATGCCAGCCTCCAAATATCTCTGGATAGCTACACTGGACAGATATCTGTTCACAGCCCAGCTCATAAGTTGTTTAATGAGGAATTCCACCTCATCCCTCGTGAAAAGAGAAGCAGGAGACCGCTCGAGGCACTCACAGTGTTCACAGATGCATCGGGGGCCTCCCATAAGTCGGTGATGACTTGGAGAAATCCTCAGACTCGGCATTGGGAAGCTGATGTTAAGTTTGTGGAGGGGTCACCCCAGATTGCAGAACTGGCTGCAGCTGTGAGAGCCTTTGAGCAGTTTTCAGAGCCTTTCAACCTGGTAACAGATTCAGCTTATGTTGCTGGGGTAGTATCCAGGGCGGAGCAGGCAGTGCTCAAAGACATCAATAATGAGCAGCTCTTTAGGCTGCTGTCAAAACTAATCAATTTGATTTCTAACAGAGAACATCCTTTCTATGTAATGCATGTGAGGTCACACACAGAACTACCAGGTGAAATCTCAGAAGGGAACCAAATGGCAGACACTCTTGCAGCTCCAGCTGAAAAGGCACGCCTTCCTGACATTTTCCAACAGGCAAAACTGAGCCACCAGCAGTACCACCAGAATGCAGCAGGTTTGGTCCGTCAGTTCCAGCTAACACGGAGTCAGGCCAAGGCTATTGTAGCCACCTGTCCCAGCTGCCAGCTCCAGGCCATGCCATCGCTGGGTGTAGGGGTTAACCCCCGGGGCCTAGGCAGCTGTGAGGTGTGGCAGACAGACATCACACACATTCCTAGTTTTGGACGCCTCAAATATGTTCATGTGAGTATAGACACATATTCAGGTGCAGTTTATGCATCCGCACATGCAGGGGAAAAGGCTGTACATGTAAAACAACACCTAGTGCAAGCCTTCTCAGTGTTGGGGATCCCTAAAGAAATAAAAACAGATAATGGACCAGCATACACATCCAAGGAGTTCCTGGAATTTGTCCAGCAGTGGGGACTGGGACATAAAACAGGCATCCCCCACTCCCCTACAGGTCAAGCAGTGGTTGAACGCACACACCAGACACTAAAACAGGTTCTAGCTAGGCAAAACAGTTCAACTGTGTGGATGTCTCCCCAACAAAAGCTCTGTAAAGCTCTGTTCACAATCAATTTCTTGAATTGTTCGTTTGAAACCATGACACCTCCTGTGGTCCGTCATTTTAACAGCAGTAAGCAGTTTAAATTGTCTCAGCACCCACCTGTTTTAATTAGGGATCCAGAAACATGGGAAACCAGGGGTCCCTATGAGCTAGTAACCTGGGGAAGGGGCTATGCATGTGTATCAACCCCCTCAGGCCCTCGATGGATTCCCCAAAAGTGGGTTAAACCTTTTGTTCCCAAAACTCCAGCCACAGCAGAAGGAGATGAGAAGCAAGTAACCATTGCTTCGAAAAGAAGACGCCGAAGAGGGAAAGGAAACAAAGACCTCATAAAGGAATACCCTCTGGCAGAAAAAGACTTATAACATGTTTTAAACTGTTTGTTTTTCCTTTTAGAAGAAAGCTACCCTCCAGTTAACCCTGTGTCCTGTTAGCTTTGAACAGTTTGGCAGCTGCGTGGATCATCCCTCAGAAAACATATGCCTGTCCTCTGCAGCAGCAACAGACCCTATGTCCACCTGCCTGGGATGCCAGGGATTTGAAGGACTTTGCTGCATAAGCCTGACTGCAAGAGCTCCTAAATGTCCACGCTGCTCTGCAAGAAACATAGGACTGGTTTAATAAACTGTTCAAGGGCTGGGGGTTTTCTGGGTGGTGGACTTCCATAGTCAAAACCATTATGTTATTTGTTGTTAATTCTTCCCCTTGTAGCAATAGCATTTGGAATCATACTTCAGTTAATATTTAAGGCCATTACTGGTATCACTTCTTCTACCTCAGCAGACAATCATATAGAGATAGCAAATATAAAACAATCTAATTCTCCTGCTTATCACAAATGGTAAGCAAAATCATAAATTCGGACTAAAATTAGTCTAATATCATCCCCCTACTTAAAAAACAAAAAAACGGGGAGATGTTGTAATTCGGTATATGAGGTATAAGAACTGAAATCAGGATCCTGTAACCTCCTTCCTGCAAACCCCAGGTCCTGTCTCCCTTTCCGGTCCTGTGACCTTCCCCTGTGTCCTTGTACCCACCGGGGGTCGGGTATTCCGGTCCCTGTCCCCTCTGTGTCTTCATCCCATTGGCAGCTAGCCAAGGCCACTCCCATTCTCCTCTCCTGAATACCTGTTCCCCAGAGAAACTCGGCCTCTTTCCGGCCATACCATCGCCATGCAATAAACTGGGACTGAAAGAGCGTCTTTTGGTATCCTTCTCCATCCATGATGCGATACTTTGTCCTATCTTAAGTAATTAGGAAATAGACACAGTATAACAGCATCAGGTTAGTAAAGTTAGTATAAAATTGCAAATTTGTTAGTAACAGGCACACTTTAAAGCAGTTGTCGACGTTCGACAAGCATAATGTTAACTGTTTTTAAACGCTTTTTGACAAATAGCACCAATTTGTTAAATATGCAAGGCCTGAAGATTAGTGTTAGTAGGATTATAGTGACCGGGCCGATTAAGGTAGAAATTAGGGTGGTGAGCCATGGGGACTGGTTGAACCACGATTCAAACCAGCCCTGTTTAGCTTCTCTGTCCATTTTTTTCTGGTTTAGTCGTTCCTTTAGCTCGGCCATGGAGTCTCTAACGACTCCTGTATGGTCCGCATAAAAGCAGCATTCCTCTTTTAAGGCGGCACACAGGCCTCCTCGCTGCATGAGCAGAAGGTCCAGTTCTCGCCTGTTTTGGAGGACGACTTCCGAGAGTGAGGAGAGGGATTTTTCCAGGGCAGAAATGGATTTCTCAATTCTTTGCAAGTCCTCGTCCACTGTCATCTGCAGTTGGGCCAGGCCTTGATGTTGTGTTGCGAGGGCCGAGACGCCTGTTGCAGCACCGGTAGCTTCTAAGCCCAGGAGCATTGCGATGGTGATGCTTGTCAACACTTTTATTCGCTTGTGGAGCCGGTTGGGTTCCTTAAGCAGGCGGTACACTTTTTTTTCCTGGCGATACAAAACTCTGGGGACAATTAAAACTTGGACACAGAAGTCGGTAGAATGATTGAATTTGTCAAGGAGCACACACGGGCTTACTCCGGATTGTTGACAGACCCACATTTCTGATGCAGCTGGGATCACCCACTGGAACTTCCCCCCTTTTAGTTTGACGAATTCCTGGCAGACTTTGCCTATTTGCATTGCTAGGGTTGCATTGCCAAAGCATTTGCCTTGGCCCGTGATTTGGCTTAGGGTAATGCTGTTCCGGGGGGTGTCCCATCTGCACTGGCGTGGACTGTCTGACTTGGAAAAGATAAGTGGGAGATTGAGGGCAACACCTTCGTAGAAAGGGGGTTGTGCATCATAGCATAACCAGCATGATTCTGTGAGGTTTGGGTTGGACTGATTTAACGATATAAAGGTTGCATTTAACACACTGAGGAATGGATTGGAGAGGGTTGGTGTGGTTAAGAGATTGGATAGAGAGGAGGTAGATTTGTGCATTTGTGTTTTGTGTTTGGAGCTATGGTTAGCTGTGATTTCTTTTTTGAGTTTACACAGTGAAAGAGCATGCCATTACACTGGTTATTGCAGTGCGAACAGCTGCCTGAATGGGAGCGAGGTGTTTTTCCTTTGCTACATGTCTGATCATGGCTGCGATATTAGACCCAGGTGGCAGCGATTTTAAAATGTTTTTGGTGGCTGAATTGCACTGCTGGCGCAGGCAGTCTGCTAGCACTGGTTCTTTTGCTTTTGAGGGCAGTGCTGAGCAGTCTAAAGCTGCCTGGAGACGATCTACAAACTGAGTGAAGCTTTCACTCTCGCTTTGCTTTATAGTGGACCATGGTGATGGTCTGGCTATTGCTTTAGAGGCAGTACGGATGGCTTTTCGGGCAGCACGGGTGGTAGTCATGACCTCATGGGCTCGCAGGCCCTTTGCCTGTGCTTGTGGGGTAATCATGGCTGGGTCTCTGCCTATCAGCCTCTGTATGCTGGAGCCATGGAGAGGATGGTTCTTCCCAGTTACTAGGGCTAGCTGCTTCGCACAGTTGTCCTCTCATTCTTGTTTAAAACCGATTATCCCTGCCTCATCAAAGATTAATCTGCAAGTTTGTTTAATATTAAAGGGGAGCATATCATTGCCTTCAAAAATGCTATTAATAAGTGTGGAAACCATGGCAGAATTGATTCCTTTGTCAGCAACCGCTTTCACGATAGCCTGCACATCCTTCGGGTTTACCGGGGAATACGTTCTCTGGTTTTTGCCGGCACCCCCCACTCTGACCGGGAATACTAACTTGGCAGACGGAGCCCACTCTGCGCATGCTATTTTTATTTTACGCCAGTCTGTAAGGGGGGATTCGATTTGTGTCTGGTGTCCCCCTAACCCATGCCGGAGGGTTATAGCTAGTGGTGTTATATTTTGTGGCTCCCTTCTTATGAAAGCTGCAGCCGATGTCAGGTTCCTCTTCCGACTATCCCTCCGACCGGCTGTCCCAGCTTTGGTTAGAGTCAGAGCCAGAAGTCGACTGACTGGACGTTTCCGGGCTGCTCAGCCTTTTTCTCGGGCTCCGCCCTCGCCCCTTCCCCCGGGGGCCGGACCGTTCCCTCCCCCTGGGATCCCCCCGCCTCCTGCTGGGGGAGGTTCTTGCCCTATATGGACCTGATTTAAAATGAGCTCTGTGATTGGTCTTACGCTCCGCCTCGGGGGCTGTCCCTTCTTCCTGCTCGTTTGCGCTTGCGCTGTTCAGCGAGCTCTCTGCATGTCCGCCCCCCGCGTTAGCGCCCTTCCCCCCGCCACGAGGCTTGGCGCTATTTTTAAATTTATAAGGCGGTGAAGATTTTTTATCTGCTGCTGCGAGCTCTGATATTATAGCAGCACTCTGTGCCTCCTCCGTTAGCCCCTGCCACAATGCTCGCGCGCAGTCCCCCGCCTCCGGTGGCGGTGAGTTCGAACTGGGAGGGTGAGGAGGGAGCTCCGGGGACCGCGCGTCTGCGCGGTTGGCTGGGTCCGCGGTTTGAGTAGCCGCCCCGATCCCCAGCTGCGGCGTGGCGAATAAACAAGTTCGCGCGGCTTTCCAGGTTTCCTGCTCCTGCCGAGCAGCCCGCAAAGCCTGGATAACTTTGCTTTATGATTTAAGGGGTTTCCCTGAGCCGGAGGACATGGTGTCCTCAGCCAGGGCTGTGGTGCATTTATCCCATACGTCCGGATGGAGAATTTCTACCGGGCTCTCTATAGCCCCCAGCTTAATCAACCTCGGCACTGCGAGAATAAAATCCTTAAGCTTACCATCAATATTCCACTGAGCGTGGATCTCACTTACGACCTTCGCGACAGCTTCCATGCTCCTCGCTGGTCCAGGGGACGTCACCCTCACTGCACTCGCCAGCGCTGCAGTCGCCGGGTCCTGGTCAGGCGAACCCCAAAATCCGGGCGGTCGGTTCCCGACGTTTTGTCCCGGGTTTCGGCACCAATTTGTTGTCTGGTGGCCTGATTCAGGTCCGGCACGGTGGCCCTAACCCAGGGTCACTCGGTTCATTAGCTTTAGGACACCAATGTGGTGGACAGCAAATGGCGTTTATTGAGGGGTTACAAGGGTCTTTATAGCCTAGATAGTGGTGGTTATTTTCCCTAGCTTACGTCCGGCTGTGAGCTTAGATCCGGAGCAGTGGATTTCTGAGGGGAGAGGGGTTCCTATCTGTCCTGGGTTGGTGTTTTGACTGAATTCTCACCCTGCCCCCCCTTGGCCATGAAGCTGTCTGCTCCCGGGGAAGGGGCCGCCTGGGCTCGACTCTGTGGACTGGCCTTGGTTTTTTTCTTTCTTGCCGTGGCT
>NW_026612651.1:449439-485437 GCF_029582105.1 Oenanthe melanoleuca
TCATTTTGACAGGATGAGGACAGCATTCCCTTGTCTGACAGCAGAGGTGACTAATGATTCTGTATTCTTCAAGCAGGCAAAAGTTGTGCATTTAGTACCATTGTGCAGCTGATTTATATTTTATTCCACATTACTTTTTAGCTCTCAGGGTAATTTTTGCATGTTCTACTTAGTTAAGCTATCTGGAGTTATAGCAGGAAAGCTCAGATTTTACAAAGAGACAATTTTGACTTTTTCAGTCTTTACCCTTGAAGCTCTCCAAAGCAGAGCAATCTGTCAGTCTCTTCCTTCATTACTCTTTGAAAGTTTTTCAAGCAAAGATAAAGAAAAATCCATTCTTTCATTTCCCTTTCAACAGTACAGAGTTATTCCACAGAATTTATAGTTTTTCAGTAAAATGATTCATAAGCTGCTTTTCATTCTCTGTAATGACCTCATATGGATGCCTATAACAAGTAAAAACTTTTGTTCTCCTGGTAAACAATGAAATATCCATGCCTGCAAAAACCTCCAGGAATAATGACTAGCAATTAATCATGGTAAAGAAATAATAAACCTTGCAGATCTGGATGTAGCTGTATCAACAGACTTGATGCCTTACCTACCATTTGTTGTATTTGGGTATTTTGTGCAAGCAAATTACCTTCTTGGTCACCTGCTCACTGTCTGAGTCTATTTGATCTTAAAACCATATCCAGTATTTTAAGCCATAGGTGGGTAAATCTCAGGAGCAAGGTAGAAATTTAATCAATTGGTGAAGTTGAAACATAAGAATTTCTGCTCTCTTCTTAATGTTACACCATCAAACCTAAAGAGAACAATTGAGGTTCTCTTACATAAAAGGGAGTTACCAGATTTGAGCAGTCCTGTATTTATAAACTCATTTAATATGCAACTTTGTTAAAGAATAGGATTTCTTTCCTTTTCTGGTACTTAAAAATCTTCTGCACACTTTCTGTGAGTGAGAGCTATTTTGAGGATGGTCAAATATATATTTGCAAAGTATATAGCTGATACCTGGAAGAGAGAAAAATCCAATAAACACTATTCAAGCTTTCTTCTTTCCAACAAGTTAAATAATGGGATGCATAGCCTGGATTCTGGACTGTTGATATTAACTAGGCTGCCAGAAGTCTGCTTTTAGACTCCTAATTTTGGAGAGTTTATAAAATGTAAATAAATAGCAAACTACTTTTTATTAGTTTTGTTCATGTACCAGAAATCTCTGGCACCAGAAATCTAAGATCTTTATCTATGATCAGAGAAATATATTGCTAAATTGTAAAACATATTTCTAGACAATAAAATCATGTTACTATTTGAAGCTATCACTGACTTCTAATTTTCTTTCTCCTGTGGTCATTATAAACTAAAATTTGTTTTCTGTCTGGATGAGTTTTACTTTCCTCTTCAGTAATGGACTTGTCACTCTTCACACAGTTCACTTTCAGTCCAGGCTTTGAAAGAAGCAGAGTGTCTCTGGTTGGTGAGCAAAGCTTTTGTCTAATCTTGGTATCACAAACTGAAAGGATGTAACTGTGTTCTATCCTTTTGTAGAGCATTCCAAAATTCAACATCCCCACATCTTTCTAGGCTGTACAGTCCTTCCAGCCTTCCTTTTCCTTTGCTTTATGTGCAATACCCAGTAAATGACAAAATGTCAAACCTCTGCTTTAGGAAATGCTTTCATTACATATCTATGTTACTTTTTTTGGTTTGGTTGGGGTTTTTTTGTTTTTGTTTTTGAGGTTGTTTTTTTGTTTGGTTGGTTGTTTGGTTGGTTTTTGTTTTCTGCTTTTTATATTTTATGACCATTAGTAATTTTTGCACCCCTTGTTCTCATTCTGCATATGAAAAAGATTGCTGAATGTTACTGCAAAAGTCACCTTGAATTATTCTGGTTCTCTTTACCTTGTGCGTGCTTCATAGAAATTTTTGTTCCAAAAGATTTTCTCTCTCTTCTAGCTCAGAATCTAGAAGCTTGATGATTGCTTTGCTTATATGTTTTTCAAGCATTTTCCTCAGTTTACAAGAAGTAAGCGATTCCTCTGTATCCCTTTTGTATAGTAAAAGGTATTTCCAGTGTTTGCTAATTGGGTAGAGGGTTTGCCAGAGAGGTTCTCTAAACACAGGTAAAATATGTCTGTGTCTTTTGTGAGCTGATAGATATTTCTTTAGCTCATTTTTCAAGAATTGATAAATGCAGTTCTCCCTTTCTCTCTCCTGGGAATTAAACTCTTTTTTTAACCTTCAATGATAAGAGAGATGCTTGAGATTCTGGTAGATAACCAGTCCTTATCTCTTGAGACTATCCACAACAAGTTCAATCACTGAGGCAGGCTAACACTTGAATGATATGTGTTTAAACTTATTAATAATGGATAAACTGTGTCTTAAACTAATGCTGAGACACTCTACAAACTGAAATATCAGTGTATACGCAGTTTCTAAGGTAGTGATGCCCATTTCATTTCATTTCATTTCAAGATTTTTTCTTTTGGTTGGAATAATTAGAACAGTCTTGTCAGCTGTTAGCTGACTCTACACTTCCTTTACCAGTGCACAAATATTTTTTTGACAGAAGAACTTGAAACAGCATGTTGGAGCTTGCTTTAGCCAGCCAATTACAAAATATGGTCAAACATAACTTCAGGCAGTCCCTGAAGTTTTTTGTCATTCCAGCATGACCTTCTGGACATAAAATTATCCTGTGTGGTAGCACACCAAGTTTGTACAGGACATTTGAGTTTCATCCTGGCATAAGTGCTCTGAGTTGCAAGCATGGACAAAATTGTTAGTAAGTCACTGAGGATCCTGTTCTTATCAGCTCACATGAGCTCTCACAGAAAAAGGGGGTGAACATCTGTTAACCACTATAGGGTCCCTTCATTATAATTTACACAGATTTCAGTGCCTGGAAATAAGTGGAAAACCCCACTTGTGACTCTCAAGAAAGGACAGTATATGCCTGAATCTGACAGCTGTGTTCTGCCAGGAAAGTAGCAGATTCCCTTTTCCAAAGTAAGTCCATTGGAGTTTCAAATGTGCTCATTACTTCTAATGTTGTTCCCTTCTGGTAACCTCTGCTGTTATGGAAGGATGACCTTTTCTGATGTAACTGTCCAACACTGCAAAAAAGAATTCAGAATTACTTCAGTCAGAGAGAATAGCCATGACCTTCAGCCAAGTGTATGAGCCATTTGTCTATAAAAACCTGGAAAAAGTGTGTCCCAGGTCCCAAATTCTGCTTAATGACTTGAACACCCCTTTCATGGAAAACATTTACTTCTCCCCATCTTTAGAAATGGGGTGGTTGTAATATGTTGCTGGCACTGTCAGCTGCTAACTTTACAGACTGTTGAACAATCTACAACATAGTGGCTGGCTCTTTGAGACATTGCTGTGAATTATGATAACTTTCCAACTCTACAGTTACGTGTAGATACCGAGCAAATTCATTAGTGTGCCTCTGCATTGTTTCCATAAATACTTCAGCTTCACGTTTACTAACAGAAATATTGTGTGGGCTTTCAATTACTCTGCTAATGAGCTTAAATATGTTTTAGTTGGATTTGAATTAGTGTGAGGAACCTTTTTTTCTGAGGTGGTTAGTATAATGAGGTGAAAGGTATTCTCTATGTTGCTGAATAGCTTGGGTGGGACTGCATTAATCTTTAGTGCTGACAAGGCTTCCTAGAGTGTATCTGCTTTCCCTCTGAAGACAAAATTGAAAGCTTAGGGCACCAAATGTGTGCTGCTGTCATGTCCACATGAAAGAAATGATAGCACAGAGCAGGGAGTCTGGAAGTCTAATTTTGTGTTGTCATACCAACATGAACCAAAATGAGATTGTCCCTTGCACCTGGGCAGCTGAAATGAGCACCTTCCTTGATTCAAAGGATCAGAGGTTTCTGGTGATCTTCATCCAAGTGCCTCACCCATTGTGCCTGACTGCAGCTCCCTGGGGTTTGCAAGAATCTTGCTGAGAGTTATAAAGAGAGTTTTCCTTTAGAGCAATGGCAATGGAGGGGAGCAGAATACCTTGTACCATGGTTCCCCTTTCTCAGCCTTGTCAAATAATGTGCCCTAGAGGCCTACACTTTCCTCTCTCACCTGATAAATTACTTCAAAGTACCCCCAGGGGACATTATTCAGCAGCCTACCCCCAAAAAAAATTATATTCTCTGAGCCAATAGTTTAAAGTTTGGGATATCTTGTTTTATTTTTTTTTACTTTCCCTTATAGCACAAAGCATATATTTAGTATCAGTGTCTCTCTTGCTCACCATCTTCTGACAGGCATATCAATTGTTTTTTTCTCTACTTTCTCTTCCCCACCTCCAACCCCGCTTTTCCAAAAGAGCAGGAAAGAACATAAGCAAATTAGGAAATAATAATGAAATTGTAGGTACTATGTGTTTTATTTGACAAGACAGATTCTCTGAAGGGCAGCTGGATGAATGAATGATGAGAAGATAAGTTTCAGAAAAGCAAGAAGGGATTTGTGTTTAATAATAAATGTTCCATCTGAAGGCAAAATTATGATTGCATATCATAAAACCCCCAAAACTAATAAAATAAAAATGCAAGAAATTATTCATGCTGGGTTGATTTAGTGTTTACTGAAAAAGTCTGGCTACCTCCTGGTATTATCTGACATGTCTTTATGTTGACATGACTGACTGAGGAATTATACTCTGTTGCTAATACTAACAAACATCTCCTTTCCCAGGACACCAGAATTAAAACAGTCATTTTTTCAAGATGCAAGTCACAATAGGTCTTTCCCAGATTCTCAGTTTTAAAATTTTGAATCAGGTGCCAGAAGGGTGATCTCACACAGAAATATACTTGCTACTTTTTATCAGGTTTTTTTGCTTGTTTGTTTGTTTGTTTTTTAATTCCTGAGATCTTAGGATGATCTGAAGACACATATTCAAGGATTTCTTCTGAACTGTGATGTGTCAGAAATGAATCTCCATTTTTAGCTTATGTAATTTTTAATAATGTTTTAGATTCTATTTTCATTCTATCGCTAGATGTCCTAGTTTGAAGGACAGGGGTCTGCCAAGAAAGGCAGAAATTTTCCTTTTAACAGAGACCCGAATTGCACTTCCCCCAAATATTATAAACGTTTGAATCAAGGACTCTGAGGCAGAGATAAGGGGGTAGGAATAACAGCTCTTTTACTAATATATCCAACCGTACCAGCAGAAACAACAGCAATTGTTAAAATTACTAACAAAACAGAACAGATAACTCAGTTCCAGTCCTTTCTTTAGCTGTGAGCACGCTCTCTCTCGGCGGGAGCGGAGGCGGGAAGGGGCGGCTGCGGCCGTGCCGGTCTCAGGGGGGAGCGGCTGGAGCAGGCAGCTCCTCGCTCACCGTTCGGGTTCTGGTGCTCAGCTGTGTCCGCAGAGACTGGAGGCTGGAGCAGGGCAGATGCAGGGCAGGTGATCGCAGAGGCTCTGGCTCTCGTGCGTCCGGCCGCGCGGCTCCAAGACCGAGAGAGGATCCTCCTCCCCGCCCCCGGAAACACAAGTCCCCTCCGGAAGCATGAGAGCCCCTCTCCAAGCCGATCCCATCTACCCCTTTTTGTCCAGAGCCCGCAAAGATCCGCGGTGTACCCGGCAGCTCCATTGGCATGACAATGGGAAAAATTCTTTAAATTGACACAGCAATAGGAAAAACACTCAACCCCCAACATTATCCACCCCGAATTTTTTCCATGTCAACATGCTACAGCAAATTAAAACTTCTATGTTATATACATACATACAGTTACAGGCACAGTATCATAGATAGTTCACCCTAGAACAAGGTCTCCTTGAGGTATGCATCGTGTCTGTCCATCCTTTTGCATCACCCACCAAGTGCAACCTGGTCCTTGAGCGAAAACCACCCCACGAACAGGATTGTCTTTGCTGGAGGGAGAGTTCACCCAAACAGGTTTTCCTAACATGCCTCTCAGGTGTACCACAGGGACCTTATCTCCATCTGCTGTTCCCAGGGGCTCAGATTGGGCAGGGCCTGCTCAGTTAGTGGAACCTCGGGTATTCACTAACCATGTGGCCTTTGGTAGATTGATCTCCCAATTTTTGAAAGTCCCCCCACCAAGTGCCTTTAAGGTGGTTTTAAGCAGGCCATTGCACCGTTCAACTTTCCCAGCTGCTGGTGCATGGTAGGGAATATGATACACCCACTCAATGCCATGTTCTCTAGCCCAGGTGCTTATAAGGCTATTTTTGAAATGAGTCCCGTTGTCTGACTCAATTCTCTCAGGGGTACCATGCCTCCAGAGGACTTGTTTTTCCAGGCCCAAGATGGTGTTCCGAGCAGTGGCATGAGGCACAGCGTAGGTCTCCAACCACCCGGTGGTGGCTTCCACCATGGTCAGCACGTAGGGCTTGCCCTGGCGGGTCTGAGGCAGTGTGATATAGTCAATCTGCCAGGCCTCTCCGTACTTGTACTTGGACCACCGCCCCCCATACCAGAGGGGCTTCACCCGCTTGGCTTGCTTGATGGCAGCGCACGTGTCACAGTCATGGATAACCTGGGAGATGCTGTCCATGGTTAGATCCACCCCTCAGTCTCGTGCCCACTTGTAGGTGGCATCTCTGCCCTGATGACCTGAGGCATCGTGGGCCCATCGAGCTAGGAACAATTCTCCCTTGTGTTCCCAATCTAAGTCTATCTTTGAGACCCCTATCTGTGCAGCCTGATCTACCTGCTCGTTATGTCGGTGTTCTTCATTAGCCCAACTCTTGGGAACATGAGCATCCACATGACGGACTTTCACGGGTAGCTTCTCTACCCGAGTGGCAATGTCTTTCCACTCATCAGCAGCCCAGATTGGTTTTCCTCTACGTTGCCAATCAGCCTTTTTCCACCTCTCCAGCCACCCCCACAGAGCATTGGCTACCATCCAGGAGTCAGTGTAAAGGTAGAGCTTTGGCCATTTCTCTCTCTCAGCAATGTCCAAGGCCAGCTGAACAGCTTTGAGCTCAGCAAGTTGACTTGATCCACCTTCTCCTTCGGTAGCTTGTGCAATCTGCCGTGTGGGGCTCCATACGGCTGCTTTCCACTTCCGGTTCATCCCCACAATGCGACAGGAACCGTCGGTGAAAAGGGAGTAGCATTTTTCATCTGCTGGCAGTTGGTTGTACGGTGGGGCTTCTTCAGCCCGGGTCACTTGTTTCTGCTCCTCTTCGTCAGCGAGACCAAAATCTTCACCTTCTGGCCAGTTTGTAATTATCTCCAAAATCCCAGGGCGATTCGGGTTACCAATACGGGTGCGCTGCGTGATGAGGGCAATCCACTTGCTCCATGTGGCGTCGGTGGCATGGTGGGTAGAGGAAACCTTTCCTTTGAACATCCACCCCAGCACTGGCAGTCGGGGTGCCAGGAGAAGCTGTGCTTCCGTGCCAATCACCTCTGAGGCAGCTTGGACTCCTTCATAGGCAGCCAGGATTTCCTTCTTTGTGGAAGTGTCATTGGCTTCAGATCCTTTATAACTTCTGCTCCAGGAGTCGCAGGGGTCGGCCTCGGGTCTCACCAGGCACCTTCTGCCACAGGCTCCAGGACAGACCATGGTTCCCGGCTGCAGAGTAGAGCACATTCTTTACCTCTGGTCCCGTCCTGACTGGGCCAAGGGCCACTGCATGAGCAATCTCCTGCTTGATCTGGGCGAAGGCTTGCTGCTGCTCAGGGCCCCAGTGGAAATCGTTCTTCTTGCAGGTGACCAGGTAGAGAGGGCTCACAATCTGGCTGTACTCAGGGATGTGCATTCTCCAAAAGCCTATGGCACCTAGGAAAGCTTGTGTTTCCTTCTTGCTTGTTGGTGGAGACATTGCAGTGATCTTATTGATGACCTCAGTGGGGATCTGGCGCCGTCCATCTTGCCACTTCACTCCCAGGAACTGGATCTCTCGGGCAGGTCCTTTGACTTTGCTCTTTTTAATGGCAAAACCAGCTCCCAGCAAAATCTGGATGATCTTCTCTCCCTTCTCAAATACCTCCACTGCTGTGTTGGCTGATCCCCATTATCTAGGTGCCTCGTTTTGATCTTAGATTTTCTAGTTTCCACAGGGGCAACTGCTACTGGCTGTGGCTGCCCCTGTGATCCGGCTGGAACCTGGACAGATACAACATCTACGGGTTCCACTGCAGCACCATCTGACTCTCCCTCTTTAGGGCAGGGGGAGGGTTTCTCACCAGCTGAAGAAAAGTGCTCCTTCAACATCTGGCTGTGCTCCTTAAACATCTGGCTGTGCTCCTTCAACATCTGGCTTTGCTCCTTCAACACCTGGCTAATATCCTTCACTAGAGCTCCCACCCACTCTGGGTGGTTCATTTCTGCAGTGGGCTGTGGGGCAGCATCAGGCTCTGGGGCAACATCCCTAGTCCCTGGAGCAGAGTCATGTTCTGGGGCAACATCCCTGGTCCCTGGGGCAGGGGCACACTCTGGGGCCACATCCCTAGTCCCTGGGGCAGGGGCAGACTTTGGGACAACATCCCTAGTCCCTTGGGCAGGGTCATGTTCTGGGGCAACATCCCTAGTCCCTGGGGCAGGAGCAGACTCTGGGGCCACATCCCTAGTCCCTGGGGCAGGGGCAGACTCTGGGGCCACATCCCTAGTCCCTGGGGCAGGGGCAGACTCTGGGGCCACATCCCTAGTCCCTGGGGTAGGTATCAGGGTTGTTAACCAAGCCAATATTCCCTTGTTTCTGAATGCTAAGTAGAGCAGGCCTATCAACAACGCCAGCCACTGTATAATAACGCTAGGAATTAAAACAGATCTGAAATCCTTGAAAACTGGTGGAGTTGCCTCAAAAAACTGGGTGATGGGTTGGAATTCTTTTTCAAAATCATGAACATTATTCCAAATTATTCTCCAAATTTCAGTAGGAAAAGTGGTTTCCTCCACTTCTCGTATAATTGAGGCAGCAACTGACTGCATCCACAATTGAACCTGGATACAGCAGAGAGCTAAAGAAATGTTAGCCAATTTGTTCATTAATACTTCTAAATCAATACTATTCAAAATTCCCAATCTTGTTCCCACAACACCGGTTATGTCTCTTGTTTGTTTCTTGAGAGGATCCTCTTGGTCTTGCATTGGCAATTTGACTTGTTTAAAAGACCATGCTGTTTAAACAATATTTGCTTTTGGCTAGTTTTCCAAATTTCCTAAGGTCCAGTTTCAAAAATTTTCAGGCTCAGTATAACCAGTGGTTGGGTAGTAGGTGTTATAACATTAATATCAAGTTCCCCTCAGTATTTTATATTGTTTTTACCACACATAATTTCATAGGAAAATTGTACAACAGTTCAATTTTGATTTTGAATCTTCACGAAATATACAGGTTTGATGAGGGATTCAGCAATTAATCTTCATGTTCCGTGGTATTATTCTGTGAAAAGTAAACACAACAGAATCTGCCACAAAGAGGCAGGAGGTTAAAATGATGGAACTATTCAGCATGTAATGCAGACTGGAGTTCTGTTAACTTCCCAATAATTTGCTGCTAAAAAGGGAGCCCCTCTGTACCTCCTTTAAACACAGGATAAGAATCAGTGTAGTTGCAGACAAAAGAGGCACTCCTCGCTTCAAGCTAGAAAACATTCCAAATAACCATCAGCAACCCAACCCAAGAGCCACCCCGTCCCCCAGCAATAATTTGTTCAGCAGAAACAACATTAGTGAACAAAAAATTAGTGAACAAAGATTGTTTGGGGGAGAGAGCAGAGGCTACTTTAATTACCAAGACAGGTTTGTCATAGCTGCTACCCAAGCTCTCAGTTTCTGTTATTGCCAGATTTTTTACAGTTCCTTCTGTTACTGAGAATTTCTGGGCCACCCCGTCAGGGGGGGCAGTCTCAGTAGTGGCTGTCTTCAAAAACTTCACTTCCTGAGAAGGTTTTTGCATTTTCTCTGAGGCAATTTGCAAGTTAGGGCCTTCTAAATGGGAGATTATTTTTTGTTGGGTATCCCCCACTACTTCTATTTCATTTCTTCCCACAAGGGTATTACCAATATATTGATAAACAGCCCCATTGTCAGGTTTGTGTTTTTGGTTTGGCCATACAGGGGAGTTTTGCAAGTCCTGTATAACCGGCTTGAGCCCTTCTTTGGTACCAGAGGAAAGAGGGCATTGTTTTACAGGTAATTGCATAGGTGATTTATAGCCAGCAGTGAGTTTTATTTCATGTATAATTTGCAAGCAGGCAGCTTTGTGAATGTTTTCTAGGAGTTGGTCAGGAGTACCAACTAAAGCTACAAGGTCTCCCCTTTCCAAAGGGTTAAGCCCTGCTGCCCAATAAACTGCACGCTGAGTTGAGGACCGTAAGTTACGTTTGACTTCTGTTGTTAAGAAAGTCCCATGTCCCCAGTACCCACTAGCTGCTTCTTCTGATAATTTAGTAGCAGTGTACAGGATTTTTGTAGTGGTTATTTGTGGGTCAAAATTCTCATCATTGATAAAATTGTATTCTGTTTTAACCAAAGGTCTCAAGCTAGGGCAGCAATATTCCCCACTATTTTTCATCAGAGTCAGTTCTTTTTGAGGATATATTTGATTAGTTTCTTTCTCTTCTGTTTCTTTTGGCAAATCAGTGTGTTTTAAAGTGTTGGTGTGTTCTTGTCTTAGGGCAGCTCTTAAAGAATGATTCTCATCTCTTAAAGAATGAATCTCATCTCTCAAAGCATGATTGTCATTCCTTTCTTCATCTAATTGTTTTTGCAAAATTTCCACTAAATTTTGTAAGGAGTCAATAATTGCTCTTTCTTCACTTCTTCGCGTAAAGCGAGTTTCTATAGCTGCCGTAAGACAGGCCCCCAAAACTGAGCAGAGAATGGTCTTATTTTTGCCCAGTTTGAATTTTGTTTCATGTTGCAAAGAATGTATCCTATCAATCACATTTTTTAAATTAAACCAGTTACTGTATGCCCAATCTTCTCCCTCTTGGGAGGGTCTGGCTTTGTACTTAGCTAGCAAAGCATAAAAAGCATTTTTATCTTCTTCGGACATTTTTACGAAGGGACTAAAACCACTCTCAGGGAGGCACACTTAAAATTACACAAAAAGCACAGCTAAAACTGTGTTTCCCTTCTCGTCCCTGGAGCGGGTGAAGAGACCACTACTACTTGGGAGGTACTACCTTAGTTACAAAACAGCTTGTCTCTTCGTGATCCCAAGTAGTCAACAACAAAACAACAAACACCCAGCCTTTAGCTGAGGACAACCCCTTTCTTCCCTGCCTGGGTTAGGGGTCCAAAACTGTGGGAGTCCAGGGTATTTCCCTGACTCCTTTGAGGATGCAAAAACCCCCATGGCAGACCCCTCTGAGACCCCCAAATGGTGCCCAAGAGCTGCAGGGGCTGGATTTAGCTCCTTGGGAGAGTTTGCCAACACTGAGGGAAGAATCGCAAAACATGAAAGCTAGCAGAGTGTAAATTAGAATAATGTGTCAATGCGTCAATATTAAAAATCCAACACTGACTGGTTCTTGTCAGATACAAGGGAGACTGACCAGATCTTGACAGGTAAAAGATTTCAGGAAATCTTTACAAATTCACCACATAGAAAAAGACCTCCAAGACTATTCAGTATTCCTGGATGTCTACAGGAGAGACAGGACTGAACACAAAAGATTTGCCAGGGTTGAAAGTCAACAAATCCATTCTCCCCAAGGAATTCCCAATGTCGGTTTGCGTTCTGATGGATGTTCCTGTCCCTGTGTTCATCCAGGTGCCCACAGGGAGACAAGATGATGCAGAGCTCCACCAGGTGTATTCACAACACAGATCACCAGGACCAAGGATCATCAGGGCTCTGCCCAACAGGGGTCACTGGGGATCATCCAACACCGATCCTCCCATGGGGAATGGAGCTGGAGCAGAGCACGAAGCTCTTCCCACACTCGGGGCACTCACAGGGCTTCCCTTAGTGATGGCTCTGTTGGTGTTGGGTCAGGTGAGATCTGTGTGAGAAGCTCTTCCCACACTCATGACACTGGAAGGGCCTCTCCCCAGTGTGGGTGCGCCGGTGGACAGTGAGATTGGAGTTGTGCTTGAATCCCTCCCCACAGTTGGGGCAGCGGAAGGGCCTCTCCTCTGTGTGAATCCGCTCATGTAGGAGGAGATGGGAGCTGGTGTGAAACCTCTTATCACAAACAGGACACTGGTAGAGCCTCTTGCCAATGTGGATCCACTGGTGGACTCTCAGGGTGGGGCTCTGCCCAAAGCTCTTCCCACATTCCAAGCAGGTGTAGGGCTGTTCCCAAGTGTGGATCACCTGGTGCTGCATCAGGTGGGAGATGTTCCTGAAGCTCTTCCCACATTTCCCACACTCATAGGGCCTCTCCCCAGTGTGGATCCTCTGGTGCTCGATCAGATGGCAGCTCCAGCTGAAATCCTTCCCACATTCCAAGCACTTGTGGGGCTTCTCCCCTCCATGAGGCTTCTCCACCAGCTCTGAGCTCTGCCTGCATCTCCGGCCGCCTTCCCGGCTCAGGGAGGGTCTTTCCTCCTCATTGCAGCTCCCTGGGCTGGGTTTGCAGCCCCTCCTTGGGAGGAATCTCCGGGGCTTTTCCTCCTTCTCCATCCACCCACACCTTGGGAATGAAAAATCCTGGTTTGAGGGAAAAAACAAGAGGAGAGGGCCTTGGTCTGGGGGTTCTTATTTGCCCAATGTTGTCTGGTGGCCTGATTCAGGTCCGGCACGGTGGCCCTAACCCAAGGTCACTCGATTCATTAGCTTTAGGACACCAATGTGGTGGACAGCAAATGGCGTTTATTGAGGGGTTACAAGGGTCTTTATAGCCTAGATAGTGGTGGTTATTTTCCCTAGCTTACGTCCGGCTGTGAGCTTAGATCCGGAGCAGTGGATTTCTGAGGGGAGAGGAGTTCCTATCTTAACCGTACATCCCAATATCTTCCGCACGCTTTTCCCTAACTCTCCACAGTTCCCCCCTCTCTCATGATTAGTAAAATTTATATGAAATTATAAAGTGTAGATATCACAAAATTTTCATGGGTTAGTAAAGTTAGTATAAAATTGTAAATTTGTTAGTAACAGGCACACTTTAAAGCAGTTGTCAACGTTCGACAAGCATAATGTTAACTGTTTTTAAACGCTTTTTGACAAATAGCACCAATTTGTTAAATATGCAAGGCCTGAAGATTAGTGTTAGTAGGATTATAGTGACCGGGCCGATTAAGGTAGAAATTAGGGTGGTGAGCCATGGGGACTGGTTGAACCACGATTCAAACCAGCCCTGTTTAGCTTCTCTGTCCATTTTTTTCTGGTTTAGTCGTTCCTTTAGCTCGGCCATGGAGTCTCTAATGACTTCTGTATGGTCCGCATAAAAGCAGCATTCCTCTTTTAAGGTGGCACACAGGCCTCCTCGCTGCATGAGCAGAAGGTCCAGTTCTCGCCTGTTTTGGAGGACGACTTCTGAGAGTGAGGAGAGGGATTTTTCCAGGGCAGAAATGGATTTCTCAATTCTTTGCAAGTCCTCGTCCACTGTCATCTGCAGTTGGGCCAGGCCTTGATGCTGTGTTGCGAGGGCCGAGACGCCTGTTGCAGCACCGGTAGCTTCTAAGCCCAGGAGCATTGCGATGGTGATGCTTGTCAACACTTTTATTCGCTTGTGGAGCCGGTTGGGTTCCTTAAGCAGGCGGTACACTTTTTTTTCCTGGCGATACAAAACTCTGGGGACAATTAAAACTTGGACACAGAAGTCGGTAGAATGATTGAATTTGTCAAGGAGCACACACGGGCTTACTCCGGATTGTTGACAGACCCACATTTCTGATGCAGCTGGGATCACCCACTGGAACTTCCCCCCTTTTAGTTTGACGAATTCCTGGCAGACTTTGCCTATTTGCATTGCTAGGGTTGCATTGCCAAAGCATTTGCCTTGGCCCGTGATTTGGCTTAGGGTAATGCTGTTCCGGGGGGTGTCCCATCTGCACTGGCGTGGACTGTCTGACTTGGAAAAGATAAGTGGGAGATTGAGGGCAACACCTTCGTAGAAAGGGGGTTGTGCATCATAGCATAACTAGCATGATTCTGTGAGGTTTGGGTTGGACTGATTTAACGATATAAAGGTTGCATTTAACACACTGAGGAATGGATTGGAGAGGGTTGGTGTGGTTAAGAGATTGGATAGAGAGGAGGTAGATTTGTGCATTTGTGTTTTGTGTTTGGAGCTATGGTTAGCTGTGATTTCTTTTTTGAGTTTACACAGTGAAAGAGCATGCCATTACACTGGTTATTGCAGTGCGAACAGCTGCCTGAATGGGAGCGAGGTGTTTTTCCTTTGCTACATGTCTGATCATGGCTGCGATATTAGACCCAGGTGGCAGCGATTTTAAAATGTTTTTGGTGGCTGAATTGCACTGCTGGCACAGGCAGTCTGCTAGCACTGGTTCTTTTGCTTTTGAGGGCAGTGCTGAGCAGTCTAAAGCTGCCTGGAGACGATCTACAAACTGAGTGAAGCTTTCACTCTCGCTTTGCGTTATAGTGGACCATGGTGATGGTCTGGCTATTGCTTTAGAGGCAGTACGGATGGCTTTTCGGGCAGCACGGGTGGTAGTCATGACCTCATGGGCTCGCAGGCCCTTTGCCTGTGCTTGTGGGGTAATCATGGCTGGGTCTCTGCCTATCAGCCTCTGTATGCTGGAGCCATGGAGAGGATGGCTCTTCCCAGTTACTAGGGCTAGCTGCTTCGCACAGTTGTCCTCTCATTCTTGTTTAAAACCGATTATCCCTGCCTCATCAAAGATTAATCTGCAAGTTTGTTTAATATTAAAGGGGAGCATATCATTGCCTTCAAAAATGCTATTAATAAGTGTGGAAACCATGGCAGAATTGATTCCTTTGTCAGCAACCGCTTTCACGATAGCCTGCACATCCTTCGGGTTTACCGGGGAATACGTTCTTTGGTTTCCGCCAGCACCCCCCACTCTGACCGGTGTCCTAGTTTGGACAACCTTAGGGGAAAAAGCCCCCAGAAGAGCTCCCCAGGGAATAAACCCCCAATTCTTTATTTCACTGGACTTAAGAAAAAATATTTCACTTAGGGGGGAAAAGTGGAAAAAACCTATTTATTGACACATACAAGGGAAACACTTCCCAGCACAGATCCAGATGACAAAAAAAAAATTTCACCGAGAGAGAAAGAGAGACGTGGACGATTCGATCTTCACTAGAAGGACGAGATGCTTCTCTGGCCGGTGTCTAGAGGCAGGCTGCATGGTTCCTTCGGAGCGAGCTGGTGCTGATCCTCGGGAGGTGAGGGGGGGGGAAGGGAGAGGGAGAGAGAGAGAAAGGAAAGAAAAAAAACAGCCAGCAAGCCTTAAACAACAGCGAGCTAAAACAAATAATTCAAGCAATATAAAGCCAAAAAATCAAGAAAAAAAAACAGCTAACTAACAAACCAGGCAACGAACTACTACCACAGCAGCAAGAGCCACAAGCAGCAGCAGCCAGAGCCAAGCGAGCCACCGCAAGAAGAGAAAAAAACTAAGGCCAGTTCCACAGAGCCGAGCCCAGGCGGCCCCTTCCCCGGGAGCAGACAGCTTCATGGCCAAGGGGGGCAGGGTGAGGAGTCAGTCAAAACACCAACCCAGGACATTCCACCCCTTATCTCATATCGTGATTATTGACACACGATTGGGATATACACTCATTAAACACAATATGAACACTTCTTTTGACTTGCTCAAACCTTCAACATTTACATATTTCTTTTGTCTCATCCCACAGTTAGATCTCCCTGAGGTACACAGCGGGTTGTTCTATTTTTTTGCATTATCCACCAAGTACATCCAGGTCCTTGAGCAAAGGCAATCCCCCGAATGGGTTTGCCTGTACTCGAGGCAGGATTAATTTATACTGTCTTTTCTAGTAATTTTTTGACATGGGCTGCTGGGACTTTGTCTCTATCTACTGTATTAAGGCACTCAGATTGGGCAGGACTTGCTCGGTTGGTGGAACCTCGAGTGTTGACTAATTAAGTGGCCTTTGCCAAATGCTGCTCCCAATTTTTAAAGGATCCTCCACCCAATGCCTTTAAGGTGGTCTTTAACAATTCATTGTACCTCTCCACTTTACCTGCAGCTGGTGCATGGTAAGGGATGTGGTATACCCACTCAATACCGTGTTCCCTAGCCCAGGTGTTGACAAGGTTATTCTTAAAATGAGTCCCATTGTCTGACTTGATCCTTTCAGGAGTACCATGCCTTCAAAGGACCTGTTTTTTTAGGCCCAGGATGGTGTTGCGGGCAGTGGCGTGAGATACAGGGTACGTCTCCAACCATTTGGTGGTGGCTTCCACTATGGTCAGCACATAACGTTTGCCCTGGCGGGTCTGAGGCAGTGCGATGTAATTAATTTGCCAAACCTCCCCATACCTGTACTTGGACTACCGTCCTCCATACCAGAGGGGCTTTACCCGCTTGGCCTGCTTGATGGCAGCGCAAGTGTCACAATCATGAATAACTTGAGTAATGCTGTCCATGGTAAGATTTACTCTTCGGTCTCGTGCCCACTTATAGGTGGCATCCCTCTCCTGATGGCCTGAGGCGTCATGGGCCCATCGAGCCAGGAACAACTTTCCCTTATGTTTCCAATCTAAATCTATTTCTAACCCCCCTATTTTTGCTGCTTGATTTACTTGATGGTTATTTTGCTGTTTTTCGTTAGCTCTGCTTTTGGGGACATGGGCGTCTACATGGCGAACCTTCACGGGTAGCTTGTCTAACCGAGTAGCTATGTCTTTCTACTCTTTTGCAGCCCAGATTGGTCTTCCTCTGCGCTGCTAGTTCGTCTCTTTCCATCTCTGCAGCCATCCCCACAAAGCGTTGGCTACCATTTAGGAATTAGTGTAAAGATAGAGCTTTGGCCACCTTTTTCTTTTGGCAATATTCAAAGCCAGTTGGACAGCTTTGAGTTTAGCGAATTGACTAGACCCTCCTTTTCCTTTAGTAGCTTTTGCAGCCTGTCGTGTAGGGCTCTATACAGCTGCTTTCCATTTCAGATTTGTCCCTACAATGCGACAGGAACCGTCGGTGAACAGGGCATAACGGATTTCCTCTGCCGGTAGCTGGTTGTAAGGTGGTGCTTCTTTAGCCCGAGTCACCGGTTCTTGTTCTTTGTCTGTTACACCAAAACTTTCTCCCTCTGGCCAGTTGGTAATTATTTCTAAGATCCCTGGGCGATTTAATTTCCCGATCCGGGCGCGCTGCGTAATGAGGGCTATTTACTTGCTCCATGTGGCACTGGTGGCATGGTGGGTGGAGGGAACCTTCCTACTGAACATCCACCCCAGCACTGGCAACTGGGGTGCCAGAAAGAGTTGTGCTTCTGTGCCAGTCACCTCTGAAGCAGCTTGGACTCCCTCATAAGCAGCCAGGATTTCCTTTTTTGTCGGGGTATAATTACCTTCAGACTCTCTGTAACTTTTGCTCCAGAATCCCAGGGGTCGGCCTTGGGTTTCACTTGACACCTTCTGCCACAGACTCCAAGACAGACCGTGGTTTCCAGCTGCAGAATAGAGCACATTCTTCACATCTGGCCCCGTCCTGACGGGACTAAGAGCTACTGCATGGGCGATCTCTTGTTTAATTTGGATGTAGGCTTGTTGTTGTTCTGGGCCTCAATGAAAATCATTTTTCTTCCGAGTAACCTGGTAAAGAGGGCTCACAATTTGACTGTACTCGGGGATGTGCATTTTCCAAAAGCCTATAGCACCCAAGAAAGCTTGTGTTTTTTTCTTGTTAGTAGGTGGAGACATAGCTGTGATTTTATTAATAACATTAGTAGGAATCTGACGTCTTTCATCTTGCCACTTCACTCCTAGGAACTGGATCTCACAAGCAGGTCCCTTAACTTTATTCTTTTTGATCGCAAAACCGGCTCCCAGGAGAATTCGGATAATTTCCTTTCCTTTCTCAAACACTTCTTCTGCTGTGTTTCCCCACACAATGATGTTATTGATGTACTGCAAATGTTCTGGAGCCTCAGCCTTTTTTAGTGCAGCCTGGATCAGCCCATGGCAGATGGTGGGACTGTGCTTCTACCCCTGGGGCAGTCGGTTCCAGGTGTACTGCACGCCCCTCCAGGTGAAAGCAAACTGCGGCTTGCATTTTGCTGCCAAAGGAATGGAGAAAAACGCATTGGCAATGTCAATGGTGGCATACCACCTTGCTGCCTTGGACTCCAGCTCGTACTGCAGCTTTAGCATGTCCGGCACGGCAGCGCTCAACGGTGGGGTGACTTTATTTAATGCGCGGTAGTCCACTGTCAATTTCCATTTTCCATCAGACTTGCGCACAGGCCAGATGGGGCTGTTGAAGGGTGAGTGGGTTTTGCTCACCACCCCTTGGTGCTCCAGCTCCCGGATTATCTTATGGATCGGGATCACAGCATTCCGAGTTGTCCTATATTGCCGGCGATGTACTATTGAAGTGGCAATCGGTACCCTCTGCTCCTCTACCCTCAGGAGTCCCACGGCAATTGGATTCTCACATAGTCCGGGCAGGGTGTTTAATTGCTGGATTCTCTCCGCCATCACAGTCGCTATTTCACATGCCCACTTGAAGCCTTTTTCGGTCCTTAAAATACCCGCTTCGAAGGAAATCTATTCTCAAAATACACGGGGCCTCTGGGCCAGTCACAATCAGGTATCTTTTCCACTTTCTTCCAGTTAGACTCATTTCCGCTTCCACTATGGTAAAGTCCTGTGATTTACCTGTTACACCAGCAATAGAAACGGTCTCTTCTCCGACACATCCTGATGGAAATATAGTACATTGCGATCCAGTGTCTACTAAAGCTTCATACTCCTGTGGTTCCGATGTGCCAGGCTACCGAATCCACACGGTCCAAAACACTTGGTTTTTCCTGGCTCCACTCTGGCTAGAGGCAGGGTCTCCCTAAGCCTGTTTATCCTTTTTGACGGGGGCATAGGTCTTAGAAGTTCCTTCAAGTGAATCAGACATGTCGTCATCATCCTCCTCATACGTGGCACTGTGATTCCGGGCGACTGGAGCTGCTCTCTTTTTGATGGAACCTTCTTGTTGAGCCTTGTCTTTCTTTAAATCACGCACTCGTCATGCCAGAACAGCTGTGGGCTTTCCATCCCACCTCTTCATGTTTTTTCCGCAGTCACGCAAGAAAAACCACAACTCCGCACGTGGGGTGTACCTTCTCTCCTCAGCAGAGGAGCGTCTGCGTTGACTGCCAGGACGTCCGATTTGCACAGCTGAGATTTGGAGGAGATCCTCCTTGATTTCCTCTCTTAGCTTCTTATGGTTTTTCTCCAACTTATTCTCCAGGTTCTGTAAACGTGTTTTTACGGCTGCAATCCTGGCATGCGTTGGGCCATGCACAGCATTAGCGTATGCCCGAAGCTTCTTTGCCATATTAAGCACTGTCTCGTACATGTCTTCTCGTTTCATGATTGCAAGAGCTGAGGCATATTCAGATGGTCCAAGCCTTACAAGCTTCTTCCACATAATTGGTGTGCATGGTACCAGATCTGGATTTTTAGTTGTTACGTTATTTGAGAAAATAATTTCTGTTACCGCCATTTCTCTCAAACGTTGGATTCCCTGCTCGATGGTTTTCCATCTGGTCTGCTGCATGTACAGGTCATCAGCGCAGAGATATCTTTGTGCCACACTGTCCAATACACGTGACCAGAGGCTCTGAGGATTAGCTCCCCTCATCATACCTTGATCGATGACTGGATTTTGAGACAGGGATCCCAAATGTCTCGCTTCCGTGCCATCCAGGATAGTTGCCTCACCGGCCGCATCCCAAAGCCGGACTAGCCAACTAATTATGGATTCATCAGGTCGCCTTGTATAGTCTTTTCTTAGACTACGAAGATCTTTCAGGGAAAGGGACTCATTATTAGTATTTGATCTCTCATTAGTCACTTTAGCTTTGGATTTTACATCAGGGGGAGTTGAAGGTCCTTCTTCTGCATCCTCCTCATCATCATCCTCCCCCGGCCGATCTGTTTTTTTTGTGCACTTTTTACTCCTGGTACTGGTAGCCACAGCTATAGGTTGAAGCTTGCTGTTTAATTTTGCCTTTGTTCTGGAGCTTGAGGTGTTAACTGCAGTTTGAGTAACTGGAATAGTAGCTACGTTATTTCTTTGTTTCTTTTCCTTTGTTTGTTGTTTTGCACTATTTAACAGGGTTTGATAAGCGTACGCTAGAGCCCAGCTTACTGCAGTGATTTTCTTTTCTTTAGAATTGTTTTGACACTTTTTTTTTAAGTACTTTGCAATTTTGACTGGGTCTTGAATTTGTTTAGATGAAAAATTTTAGATTATAGGTTTAGAAAACTTTTTTAGAATTTGGCCCAGTTTCTTCCATTTGCCACACTACTTAGAATTTTTTCTACTCTGCTTTGCTACCAAATCAGGGGTTGTAACACCTGCATTTTTAGAAATTTTAGCTTTCATTTTGTATAAACTGCAGACAGTATAGAAAAAACTTACTAAATTAAATACCAGAAAGATGGTTTCTTTTACACTTAGGGAGAGCTGAACATTTTTTAACAGAGATGTAAATAATTTAGGGGAGAAGAAGGAAAATAAAGGCAAGAGATTTTTTTTGCTTGCTTTTCCTTTAATGAATTGAGTGCACAACACAAACTACGACTTGTACATTCCTGAAGTGGATTTTAACACTTTCATAAACTTTTGGCAGATTATAACAACTAAGCTTAGCCTAATGAGTATTTTGGTTAATACCCCTTTTATGAAAAAACTACGTGCTAGAGACAACACTGGGGCTATCTCTGAGTAAGAGAACAGGCCCAAAGACTACAGGGGTATTAAGATTTTAAAAAACTCTAAAGAGCAAACATACAGACAGGCTTTCAATTTAAAAGACATTATGGCTTCAAAAAACATACTGATATTAATACAGGCAAATTAAAAACAAGATGCTATTAAAGTTTTTTTTACTTTTTCCTTCCCTGTACGGGCCACCAAATAAGAAATGTCCTAGTTTGGACAAACTTAGGGGAAAAAACCCCCAGAAGAGCTCCCCAGGGAATAAACCCCCAATTCTTTATTCCACTGGACTTAAGAAATAATACTTTACTTAGGGGGAAAAGTGGAAAAAACTTATTTATTAACACATACAAGGGAAACACTTTCCAGCACAGATCCAGATGACAAAAAAAATTTTTCACCGAGAGAGAAAGAGAGACGTGGACGATTCGATCTTCACTAGAAGGACGAGATGCTTCTCTGGCCGGTGTCTAGAGGCAGGCCGCAGGGTTCCTCCGGAGCGAGCTGGTGCTGATCCTCGGGAAGTGAGGGGTGGGGGGGGAAGGGAGAGGGAGAGAGAGAGAAAGGAAAGAAAAAACAGCCAGCAAGCCTTAAACAACAGCGAGCTAAAACAAATAATTTAAGCAATATAAAGCCAAAAAAAAAATTAAGAAAAAAACAGCAAACTAACAAACCAGGCAACGAACTACTACTACAGCAGCGAAAAGCCACCACTAGCAGCAGCAGCAGCAGCAGCCAGAGCCAAGCGAGCCACCGCAGAAAGAGAAAAAAAAACTAAGGCCAGTTCATAGAGCCGAGCCCAGGCGGGTCCTCCCCCGGGAGCAGACAGCTTCATGGCCAAGGGGGGCAGGGTGAGGAGTCAGTCAAAACACCAACCCAGGACACAAAGTAATAAGACTGTTTAGGTTAACTCAGGTAGTGACTGTCTGTTGGCTGTTAAATTTGTTATGGAAGGAGACCTTTTGAAGACTATTAGAGAAGCAAATGGATAGAGACTTCCTTTTAAATGAAGGAAGAAGTTATGTTTCTGCTAGAGCTAATTCTTACTTAAAAAAAAAAAAAAGTCTTGCAAGAAGAACTCATTTCTACTTTTATCTTGGAAAGTGTAAGTTTTCCCAGCATTTGTAACACCATATGTAAAAACAAGACAATTATATACATCTAGGAAATCTTGCACTGGTTGGTTCATGGTACCTTCAAAGAATTCTTCTTGGGTTGTTTCAGGTCCCGATCTGGAAGCCTTATTCATCAGCTACACAAAGCCACACTGCAAAACTCGTATCGCCCTTTATAGGAAACATATTTGTTAGATGAGTGCACCCCCCAAACCCCTCAGCCCCTCCCGCGCAACCGGGATGCCAGCGGGGTGAGCCGGGGGGAAGCGGCCTCAGAGAGCGCACACACCGCTTCACGGCCCCAGGACCCCCGCCTCACAAACAGCGCAACCTCCGGGTGCCCCCCCCCGGCCCGGTGCCCCCCCGGCCCGGCCCCGCTCGCTCACCGCCCGGCCGCACGCTCCGTCCGGCCGCGGCTTCTTTCCGAATGGGACCAATGGCAGAGCACGGCGCCGCGCGGCCTCCTGGGAGGACGGCGCTGCCTCGGCGCGGGGCCCGACGGGAAGTGTAGATAATAGTATATTTAGCAAGGGTTTACAAAGTGATGTGAACTAACTATCAGGTCATTGCTTTAAAAGATTTGCTCTCTTCCCCTTCTTTTAAACTTTCTGTTCCTGAGAACCACAGGGAGATGTAAATGATAAAGAAGTTCCACGGTATCAATGAGTCCAGTGGATTACTGACATTAAAATCAAAATCAAAAGTATACACATGCCTTGTTTACTAGCAAAAAGAGAACAGAAGGGAAATCTCAGTTTTGATTCCTGGACATTAATCAGATTTAAAGGAAATATTGCACAGAATGAAATACAATTTGTATTAAATTTTAAACCAGCCCTGCAATTCTCACCCTTAATCATTTTAGCAAAGTGTCTTCATACTAGAAGTACTTTAGAAAATAATTGGAAATAAAGTTCCATGGAACCATGCTATCATAAAACAACTACCCTTTCTTAAGTTCTTCACAGAGAAGAACGAATATTTTATAAATCTGCTAAAGGGCAGAATGCTGAGCTCTACCTTTTGAGACACAGAGGGTACTTAATGCAGAGATAGTCTAAGAAATTCAAAAAACTGTGTTAGCAATGGGGCAACAAGTTCTGAACTCTTAGAATTGGTATCATTTATAATCAGGCCTGCTCTCTGCAGTGGTTTGAGCTCCAAGGGCCAAGCAGAGCCTGCAGGACAGGGAGCTGAGCTGTACCTGCAGTTCCAGGAGGGGTCCCGTTGGTGGCTCAGGAGCAGCTCCGGTGTCCATCAGCAATGTGCCCGCTCCTCCCGCCTGCTGCCAGTCCTTCCCTTGCAGTGCAGCAGGAGCTGCTCCCTGCCCCCAGCCAGCTCCTTTGCCTGCAGTCCCTTCCAGTGCTGGCACTACAAGCTCCCTCCTGCCTTGAGCCAAATGCCTGCCTGCACCTTGGGCTGCCTTTGCCAGGTCTCTTTTCCCAAGAGTTTCACTCCCAGACTTCAGCCCCAGCCCATTGGTTATTTCCATCACCAGGTAGTTTCACACAATGAACCATTTTGGTTTTACCTAAGAGGTGAATCATTGAGATTGTGGTGCTTTCTTGCACACAATGTCCTGCTAAGACCAAGAACGAGCTGTTTCTGCAGCTTAGTTTGTGGCTATTCCTACATCATTACATTCCACAATGAATGACTAAAGAAAATCTGTCCTTTTCCTTACTAAACTGAGGCTGCAGCTTAGTGCAAATATGTGTGTGTCCTGGTTTGAAAAGACAGTTGTGCTAGGGAAAAGCAGGGCCTTCCCTCAAAATGGAGCTAATAAACCCTTCCCTCTGAATTAGTATAATTTTGAAATTAAGGAGCTCTCAGGCAAAGATATGGGATAGAAATAACAGTTCTTTACTAGTCTATCTAACAAGACAAACAAAACAACAACAACTATGAAATCAACACCAAACAGAGCAGTAACCCAGTTCCAGCCCTTCTTGGCCGCAGGCTCACTTCCCTGTGCCCCCTCCCCTGTCATTAGCCATCAGTGCTGCTTCGCATGTCAATGGGAAAAAATTCCACAGAGAGGTTAGGAAAACAAACAAATCCCAAACAGTGTGAAAAGAGAGTAAATGTCATAATCCCCTTACATTTTCTACCCTTCCCTCCCCAGCCAGGGTGCTGCCTGAGGGGGTTCCAGAGATGGACCACAACTCACAGACAAATAACCTCAGTCAGGTTCTATTACCCACAGATTGACAGACCTGTGAGGAATTGGCTGCCACAGCCTGTCACACACTCACCAGAGCTTAAGGATCAGTGAAAAAATAGGGACAAATATTGATGTGGTCACTCATCATGGAAATGAGAAGTGCCCCAAAGCCAATGTCAGTTTCAAAGGGAAATTTATCACAGATTGTTTCAACTGCCCTGCTTATATATGATGACCAATTTCAGTTCACAGATGGCTACAGAATGGCACAACTCTGCTGACTCTATAGATAAAGACAGAAATATCCATTTCAGTTCCCACAATCAAGTATGTTCCAAGTCACTAAGTACTGCCCACATATATTTCTATATATGTGCATATATGGATGTTTGTATATAAAGTACCAAACATCAATGGAATGATCTGGAAATCCACGGAGCAGGAGTTCTTCGCTCACTGGAGTCCCGGAGTTTTCTCAGCTGCCTTTGCCTGGCAGTTGTCAGCCAACGTGTGGCTCTGCTGCCATCCCAAATCTGCGCTTCCCTTGCCCAGCCTGAGTGCACGTGGGGCACGTGCTGGGCATGGCTGGAGATTTCCATGGCCAAAATCCCCCAGCACCATCACCTTTACATCTGCTCATTGCTTTGGATAGCACAGAGCACACAACACCCATCTCAGCTGGCAAATGTCATTTCTTGCAGATTGCGACAGCCCCACTGCTGGTCGACAAATGTAAGAGAATCCATTTCAGTTGAAAAATATAATTTACTACAAATTGCTACACCCGCGCTGACAATACAGAACTATACAAATCTCAGTTCAAGTTAAAAAAAGAAATTTATTACATGCGTACAACAATGCTATGCAAAAATAAATAAATATCCACTTGAGTTAACAAAAACTTAATTTATTGCCAAACTCTACAACAACTCACTATTACACAAACATCAATTAGGTATTAACAACTTAATTTATTACATATAAGCATAGAGCCTATATAGAAACACAGAAATATGCATTCCCTCTCTAAATAGCCCTACACTAAGAACTTGATAGTTATACATGACTTCATACATCTTTAAATAGAATTAAATACATATGTATGCACATATAAATAAATACATATACAACTATAACAATCTATAAGTGTAAATATAGATTAAACATTACATATTATATGTAAGTAGATCTATAAACCAAACCTATCATTATACAAATATCACTGTACAAATCTAAATATTCATGCAACTGCATCAATACAAATATACAGCTATACATCTCCACACAACTGTTAATGCAGTCACACAGAGAAATTGATCAATATACATATAAAAATAGAAAAACAGAATACATATACCTATGGAAATACCAATATACGCATTTAAAATTACACACACACACACACACACACACATATATATATATACACACAAATATACATATATATATTTATATATATATGTATATTTGTATATATACATAGCACATCCATAAATATAAAAGACATATGGAAATTCTCCTATGCAAATAACAATCTACACATATAAATATCCATCTAATTATCCCTCTCTATGTGCAGGTCCATATATCTTTAAAGAGAACTCTAAGCAGAAAATGGGATTCCAACAGCGCCATCTTCAAAGCTTCTCCCTCTGGTTCTTGGTCCTGTGCAGAGCAGCTCTCCTGGACAGGGACAGCAGATGGCACATCTGGGAAGCAAAGGGAACACTGAGTCAGGAGCAGGGCCTTTCCCCTGGCAGCACCTGCACTTCCCTCAGCACAGAGAAAATCTCAGCGCCTCCCCAGGAGGGCAGGAAAGGAAAAGCAGGCCGAGCGGGCCAGGGTGTGGCGAGCGCAGCGCGGCGGGACCGTCCCGCAGCCCCCGGCAGCCCGGCACAGGCGGCACAGCTCCCGGGCCCTGCCGGCACAGCTGCCTTGCCCCAGGACAGCCCCTGTGCCAGCCGGGGCAGCTGCGCTGAGCAGCCCCAGCACGGGCAGGGCCGCTCCTGCCCCTGTGCCGGGCACTGCCCACGGCCACAGCCCTCGGCACCCTCACCCCACCCTGCCTCACCGGCCCTGGGGCCTCACCCAGGCTCTGTGCCAGCAGCAGCTCCCT
Organism: Oenanthe melanoleuca; assembly: GCF_029582105.1. NCBI lineage: Eukaryota > Metazoa > Chordata > Aves > Passeriformes > Muscicapidae > Oenanthe > Oenanthe melanoleuca. The sequence goes on from NW_026612651.1 coordinate 475,655, forward strand.
GCTCCTGCTCCTGCTCCTGCTCGCGGCCTTCAGCCTCTCCCATCTGGCTCCTGTCAGTCCTCCTGCTGCCTTCAGGATCTTCATTGCAGCTGTGGCAAAATCAGAGGCTCAGGAATTGGTTCCAAGGCCTGGCAGAGCTGCAGTCCCAGACCCCTCTGTGCTCCCTGCTGGCCCCTCCATCCCCTCAGCCCCGCCATGCTCTCGGCAAACCCCGAGTCCCCTTCAGTTTCTTCAGACCCCGCTGTCCTCTCACCCCCCTCAGTCCCTTCTCACCCATCCCGTCCCCTTAGCGCTGCCACCTCCCTCAGCCTGTGCCACTTCCCTGTCACCTCAGTGCCACCATCACCCTCAGCTGCCCCACACCCTCAGCCCCAGCAGCACCTCAAGGTCACCGTCCCTTCAGTGCCAGCGCCTCCTCAGCCCCTCAGCCCCCTCAGTCTCACCGTCCCTCAGCAGCTCCTCAGGGGACACTGCCTGCGGCCACCGGCAGCTGCCACCGCTCCAGGGACACCCGGGGCTGGAACTGCTGCTCCGCCCGGCCCGGCCGCCAGCTCGGACCCAGCACAGCAACAGGAGACAGAGGGCAAAAACAAGAGATTAAGAAGGCATCCGTGGAGGGAAAGAGGTAAAAAAAGGCCTCTATTTGTACAGATATCAATCTTCGTAACCTATTTATAGAGGTATCAATAGTTGTACAAATACAACTATATATATGTAAATGTAACTAGACATATGTATAAATGCATCTAGGCACATTTATAACTTCACATATAAAAACATAATTACATACATCTACAACTATATATAAATTAAACTATACAGATCTATTAACACAACTATAAAAATGGATAGACGTAACTATAGGCATTTAAATACACCTATATAAATCTATAAATATAACTATATAGATAAACAGAACAATACATATCTATAAATGTGACTATTGACAGAGGGATTTCACCTGCCTGATGGTCACAGGCCTTCCCTCTGTCTCTTCCTGCCTCCTGGAGAGGTTATCAGATGGGATCTGGAAAGCAAAGGGAACAGGGAGTCAGTCTTGGCCCTTGGGCGCGTTTCCCTTGGGCACCAACTGTCCTTCTGTCAGGGAATGTTCAAGATGGTCTGAAAGGGAGACTCTCACTTGGAATTTGAAGCCTGATCTTTAGAGAACAGGGACCACTCTAAATGCTCAAAACAGTGTAAAGCATTGAAGTATCTTGATAAAGTCTCAGCTCTCGCAGTGCAAATGGCACCTGTGAGAGCTCGAAACACAGACTGTCCCAGCTCCCACAGAGAAGCCCAGCCTTGTTCTTTCTCTGTGCTGACAGAGACACCTTAGGTCTCACTAATCTGGGGTCATTCAGGCTTCTCCTTTTGTTACCGCACTTGCGGTTTTCAACTGCTTGGCCTCTGATCTCCTGTTCCTTGTTTTTCTTGTGTCTCATAACATTTACCAGCAGTCTGCTACTACATTTAGTCAGTGATTTGGACTTCTACCTGAAGCGCGGAAAATAGACTTCACAACCCGTAAAGTTGTGGAGTAGGTACGTATTTTATTCAGCGCTGGACGCAGGGGGAGAGCATCCTCCCAAATCCTGCGTACCTTACATGCTTCTAACCTTCTATTTATCTAGGAAGTACATGCATATTCTAAATCGCCTCTACATATTGATTATCTGCCCCGCCTGTTTCCCCGCCTCGTATGGAAATTAGCTGCATATTCATTGCGGCTGCGTAGTTTATTGAGTCGGTGGTCTTCAAATGAGTCTGTGGGCAGAAAACGATGAAGTAAAAGTCTTCCTCACTAGTTGAACTCTTCACCTTGTCTTTCCACGCATGCGCTTGTAGTCTCTTGGTCGCAGACTTTGCACTTTCATGGAGAGGGACACTTTCCTATACTTCAGGGGTCTCTTATCGTGCATTCCTTTCCCTATTTACGCACACAGTGACTGATACTATATGTTATACATCGTGCATTCCTTTCCTTATAAGCACACAGTGACTGGTACTATATATGTTATACTCTTCATTCTATGTAACCCTTAAATCCCCTGTTTCAGCTGAATGAGCTGCACTCAGCAAGGTGTCGTGCATGGGAAAAAGATGAGAGTTGCTGCAGCACATCAGAGGAGGAGCAGCATTCGTTTGTGGTCATGGTCCGCCAGGGAACCACGAAAATGTTTCCCATGCCCATCCTCTGTACATTTGGACCAGAATATGAGCAAATTTCTTATTTCCTTTGTTATCTGTTTCACCACTTTAGAGTTATCACCTATTTGCAAACAGCAGTTTGAGTCATTAATTTTCCACAAACTTCTCCTCCTGTTGAAAGATAATCTGATTCCATCAGAAAATGTCTTGTTCTTCCTTTCCCTGGATTGGTCGGCAGGAAAGTCAGGAGCTGGTGCTCTCGAATTGATTATTATTTCAAGGACTGATAATACGTTCTTTAGTTAATAGTAATAATAATAATAATAATAGTAATAATAATAATAATAGCTGGTGCTCTCGAATTGATTATTATTTCAAGGACTGATAATACGTTCTATAGTACATAATATTATTATTATTGTTAATAATAATAGCATTAATAAGAATAACAGTAGAAATAGTATCATGAATATAAATCATAGTAGTAATAATTATAATAATATTTAGTTTTTTAACCTAATTATGCCACTCAAATTATGGGTGAATTCTCTGTCTCCTGATATGTATTTCTTAGGGTTCCCAAGGACTGCTCCATGGTGTTGTAGGATTTGTTGTGGTGTTTGTTCATCTTTTCCACATTTTTGGGAGCTCCTTCCATCCAGGGCTGCATCAATTGACCAGTTTTATCTAATTAAATCAATTACTTGGATTCCCAACTGATTTCTCTGGACTAGCAAAAACACCCCAGTGCTCTAATATACCCTATATAACCTAGACAGTGACAGCACATGTTGGAGTGAGGAGAGGGATGATTCCCCCCCAGTTTTTTTAGTAAAGTTTTCACAACATTCTCTGTTTGCTGTTTCCCTTTGCAGCTTAACCAATTTCTGTTGCAGTCAGGTATCCTCACTGTGGGCTCTGCCTTTAGCTGTGCAAATTCCATCTGTGCAAGCAGGCAGAGCTTGGGGTGAGGGCCAGAGGGAAGCAGCCCAAATCCTCCGCCAGGCAAGGAGACCCTGGTGGCTTGCCCACACTTTACCCCAGCAGTGTTAATTTGCATTTCTAAAGCTCCTCTCCTGGCTGTCTGGAACCCTGCTTCTCTTGTAGAGCAGCCATTGGATGACTCATATGTGGCTGCCCCACAATCTGCTTTTTTTTTTTTTCTTATTAACAATACTCTATTAACTTTTTATCTGTTAAAGTATCACCTTTAAGGCTCTTCCAGTTTTGCAAAATCCATCCTAAATGTGAACATTGAAAAACCCATACCAAAATTTTGCCATCACTAAGAACCGCACACATATATACAGAAAAAATCCCAATGCAAATGGTCAAACCATTCATGTGGGAGGAAAAGGTGGGATTATGCAGGAGAAGGAGTAATAGGAGGAGGAAGATGAATGTGAGGAAGGGTAGGGACACAGGAGGAGGAGGAACAGAAACAGGAAGGAGCACAAAGTTCCATCCCTCCCTGTACCTGCAGCCTCTGCCCAAGCCCAGGAGCGTTGTCCCCATCACATGTAGCAGGTGACCAGAGAGGGGGATCCAGGATTTTCACAGGGGTCAATCTTGGTGTTTCTGAGCTTTATTGGGCTAAATGTTGGTGTTTTTTGTGTTTTCTTCTAGGTGCTGAATTTTTATATTTTGGAGGGGGTTTTGGCCAAATCTTGGTTTTTGGTGGCTTTTTCATCTGTGTTGTGATTTTTGGAGAATTTTTGGGCTGAATCTTGGTGTTTGGGATGTTCTTATACATGCAAGACGCCCAATGTCTTCCTGAGTTGCACTTGGGCGAGGAGGAACCCCCAGCCCAAGGCCCTCTCCTCTTGTTTTTTTTCTTCCAAACCAGGAGTTTTCATTCCCAAGGCGTGGGCAGATGGAGGAAGAGGAAAAGCCCCGGAGATCCCTCCCAAGGAGGGGCTGCAAACCCAGCCCAGGGAGCTGCAATGAGGAGGAAAGACCCTCCCTGAGCCGGGAAGGCGGCCGGAGATGCAGGCAGAGCTCAGAGCTGGTGGAGAAGCCTCATGGAGGGGAGAAGCCCCACAAGTGCTTGAAATATGGGAAGGGCTTCAGCTGGAGCTGCCATCTGATCCAGCACCAGAGGATCCACACTGGGGAGAAGCCCTATGAGTGTGGGAAAGGAGGGAAGGGATTCAGAGAGAGCCACTACCTGATGTAGCACCAGGTGATCCACACTGGAGAACAGCCCTACACCTGCTTGGAATGTGGGAAGAGCTTTGGGCTGAGCTCTCAACTGAGGAGCCACCAGCGCATCCACACTGGGGAGAGGTCCTACGAGTGTCCTGAGTGTGGGAAGAGCTTCTCACACAGCTCTCACTTGACCCAACACCAACGGAGCCATCACTAAGGGAAGCCCTGTGAGTGCCCCGAGTGTGGGAAGAGCTTCGTGCTCTGCACCAGCTCCATCCCCCATGGGAGGATCGGTGTTGGATGATCCCCAGTGACCCCTGTTGGGCAGAGCCCTGGTGATCCGTGGCCGTGGTGATCCCCGTTGTGTGGCGGGACGGGGTTGCCGAGATTTCTCTCTCTTCTCCTTGTCCTGCTGTGATTTGGTTGGTAATAAATTCCCTCCCTGTGCCCAGGCTGGGTCTGTTGTTCCCTGTCGGTGCTCGGGACGGGATCTCTCCTGTTCCTTCTCTCAACTCCCGGGCCTCTCCTCAGCCAATCAGACAATGCGATGGAGAAGTTTCAGCCAATCAGAGAGAGCAGCTCTGATGACTCACCGGTTGCCGGGCAGACCCGCAGCACCCAGTGTTCCCCACCTGGACCCCGTCCCTCCCCGCGCAACCACGATCCCCCCGCGGGGTCCCCCCAAGTCCCGCCTCCCAGTAAATGGAACTGGGTCTAACTGGGAAGCCTTAGTGGGAACACTGGGAACAGCTGGGCACGGGCAGAGTGACAGCAGGGCTGGGGGTACACACAATCCCCCCCCTAAATCAGCAAGGGGACAGAGCGGGGGGTCCTGGCCGGGCCTGCGGCCACGGGGAGGGGGTGCAGCCACTGCTGGGTCAGGAGCTCTCAGAGCAGAGAAAAGTGGATGACACTGGGTTGGTGGCCCCAGGGGGAGCACACACGCTCCCGGCCACTCCCTCACCTTCTTGCATAGATTCCGAGCCCCAGCGTCAGGAAGACGACGCCCAACTTGAAGACCCCGATCCCCGTCAGCACTTTGCTGCACCCGGTGTCCGGCGGCAACATCATTGGGTTCCGCAGGGTCCGGATCCTCCAGATCCCTTCACAGACACCCCAAGCCCCTCTAAGCACCTCTCCAATCTCCCCCAACCCACCGAGGACCCCCTGAAACCTCCTCCCAGTCTTGTACCAGCCTCCCCGGGACCCACCAAAGCCTTTCCTGTCCCTCTCAGGATCCCACAGCCCCCTCCCAGTTGCCCCCCACAACCCCAGGACTCCCAAACCCTCTCCCAGTCCCTTCCCAGCCTCTCCATGACTCAACAAGACTCCTTCCAGTCTCTTCCTAGCAGAAGCAACCTCATTCCAACCCTACTTTCCAATCCCTGATCTTTTTCCAGCCCCTCCAAGCTCACTCAAATCCCACTCTGTTACACCCAGCACCCCCAAACTCCCTCCCAGTGCCCATCAGGACCGGCTGAACCCCATCACACCCTCCTCAGCATCCTTCAAACCCCTTGTCAGTCATTCTAAACCCTGAAACCCCTCTCCCAGTTTAAACCAGGTTATCTCAAACTTGCTCCCAGTTACTCCCAGGACATCTCAGTCCCTCTCCCTGCCCCCCCAGTACCTCCACACTGCCCTTGCACTGCAGGGTCCAGGCTGTGCCCAGTGCAGGCTCAGGGGGTGCTCCAGGCTGATGTGCTCCACCTGGAAGCTGGAGGTGACCCCCCACACCTGGGGAGGGTTTCCAGCAGCACCAGGAGCTTGAAAGAGTCCAGTCCCCACTGGCGACCAGGTCGGTGGCCACTACATGCCCTGAGAGTTCCTGCTGGCCCTGGAACCACCTCAGCTGGATCTGGGCAGGGTAGAAATCCATCACAGAGCAGAGCAGGCAGCCAGGGCTGGGCTGGGAGCTCGAGGGCCACAGTGAGATGGACACTCTGGGGGGCACTGGGAGAGAGCGAGGATACGCTGGGATCAGCTGAGGGGAACTGGGAGTGATGGGAGAGGGGTGGTGTGGCACTGAGAGGGACTGGGGATGAACTTGGAGAGAGTGGGAGAACACTGGGAGGGAGTGGATTGGATCAGGGTACTGGCAGAGGGGATGTCAGTCTGGGATTGGACTGAAAGGGACTTGGGAGGGACTGGAGGGGCACTGGGGGAGAGGGTGGAGGTCTGGGAGTGGAGTTAGAAGGACTGGGAGTGGATTGGGAATGGAATGGCTGTGGACTGAGAGGAATTAGGAGAGACTGGTGACACTGAAAGGACTGGGGAGGCTCTGAGGAGGCCGAGATGCACAGGTGGGGGAGCACTGGGAGAGACTGGGATGGACTGGTGTGTCGCTGTGGGGGCGGATGTGACACATGAAACTGTTGCCTTTACGAGCTGGAACAGAGATCACACAGAGTTAGGGGAAATAAATGGGTATCTATTGAAAGGCCTTCAAAGGCCACACCCTGGCAGCAACAGTGCCACAGCCTGGCCCCTGCCCTGCCCGAGTGGCTCCAAGGTGGATGCAAAAGAGAGCTTGGTCACATGATTTTACATTTTTATAGACTTCAGTCCATTTACATACAGGAGTCAGCCATCCAATTAATAGTTTCAAATTGTAAGGTGTCCTCCTCCTCTTCTCTTGGCTGGCCTGCCCTCCTCTTCTCAGGTTGTTTATACTTTGGGCCTGGAGTCTGAAGAAATTGTCCCTTGAGCCCATAGCTGGTATCAGACTGTTTCACCTTTATCACCCTAAAGCACAACAGAAAGCATACCCAAGCAGAACAGAAAGCTGGGATCTGAAGGCATCATTTCCCCCCTTTAGAGGCTTGACAAGGCCTCTGCTACCTTGTCAAGTCTCTATTCTAAACTTCATTATCAACAGAAACTTAATAACTAGTCAATGTTTAACAATAATAATATAAATATCTAACATTAGACAAATATCTAATAACAATACATACTAAAAAAACCATAAACTTAATAACAGGAAACAATTTAGCAAGAATAATATTTTGCATAATCAAATATATAAAGAAGAACAACAATTAAACATAGAATAGAAACAAAGACAAGGAATCACCCAAAACACACTATCATTTACATTTATTTTTGTTGTTAAAACTTGTTTAGGAGCAAAGCTTAAGCTTTTCTTAACTCTGGAGTAATTAATATATCAGGAGAGCATTAGATGTTTATCAAAACATCTTTTCTTTTAGACTTCTGCATTCCAGTCTGCTGCACCAGGCAACTACAAACTGCTAGAAAATTAGATATTTGATCTTTTTATTCTAGGCACATATAAGGAATCACCTGAAATGAGTGATTCCCAATGGGTAATTGTGATGCAGAAAATATGTTCTAATAAATATCCAATGTTCTGCTTGCCACAAGCTGCAACTGCAGCTGAGGTGCCTCCCCTGGGACCCACTCGTGAGACAGAGAGCTTCTTCCAGACAGCACCCCAGATGGGACCCAGAGCTACTGCAAACACCAGCAGATTTAGGTGCTCACCTCAAACATACATCCACATCTACAGCACAGAAACATCTTACAAACTGCAGGATCTAATGTTTATCTGATGAGATGAGACACGTCCACTATGTTTACTCCCATGAAGTTGCTGCGCATAAATACCTCATGCCTGAGTCTGCAGTGCTGCTCTATTTGACAGATCAGGGGGAGAACTGACAGTACCCCACAAACCCTGAGTTTTGGTGCATTCCCTCTTAGGCTCATTTTGTTTCAGTGCTGGCCCAGCCCTGCTGCTCTGAGCTCTGGCTCTGACTCTTTTCATACCCCTCTTGCCAGATTGCTCCCAGGAGAGGAGGGGGCAGAGGAACAGCCCATAGCACAGGACAGCTTCACTGTAACTAATTTAGTCTGCCTGGGTGAGTGAAAGCAGCACAACAGCTCTAACAGTGGCTCACTGTCGTTCGTGTACCAGTGGCCTTTGCTCCACCTCAATAAGTTAGAACTCACAATAAAGTCTTTTAGAAATTGGCAAATTTCACAGTGATACCTACAGATTATGGCAGCAACTTGTGCAAGAACAGTAAACAATATTTAACAGGTATTCTTTAACTAAGAAATCTAGCCATACATTATAGTTTTAAATTTAAATATGAAGTAGAATTATTTAATTACATATTGGGGATTAAGTCCCAGAGTTCGTGGATGAGTTAACCAGTCAATGTGCCCCACTAGGTTCTAGTTGTTACTGTTTTGTTCTTGCTGAGCCCAGACAACTCGAAATCTCTCTCGATACCAGGGTAACTCTGGAAGTAGGGGGTGAAGGAGACCCTGGGACAGGCTTCGATGACGGCCCGGCTGGTGACTCGCACACAGACCCAGCAGTGGGTAGTGCGGTGGGTGCGGTGCTGCTAACCGGCCAGCGCGCACGGGCAGGCGCTGCAGCCTCCACCCGCACGGAGGTGGGCACGGGCCCGCAGAGCGCGGGGCATCCGCGGCAGTCGCGCACCCGCAGCGCGTTGGGGTTGCTGCGGAGCCGCACCCGGCAGCCGCGCAGCTCCGACAGCAGCAAGCCCCGCTGCAGCAGCTTTAGCTCTCTTGTCTTGGGCGCCGCTTAACCTGCACAGCGGCGGCCTGCCCGATTCGCCCTTGGCGAGGCCGGGGCCGGGCGCGGCGAGCTCGGCGGGGCGCGGGGCACCGCTCGGGGCCGCTTCTTTCTTGGGGACGCGAAAGACGAATTTCTTCTTCGGCTGCAGCCTGCTTTGCTGCCTGTTGTCACCCCGCTTCCCGTGCTTCCCCTCCTTTCTCCCCTTTGCGGGGCTGCGGGAGGAGGGGCCGCGCCCCGGCCTTCGGGGTTGCCACGGTAGCTATCAAGCCTAAGAGCAGAGGAGGCGCCACCTCTCCTATGGGCTCCCTCTCCGCCTTCTTCGTAAAAGGCCTTGTCCCCCGGCCCCTCCTCTCGGGGCGGCACCGAGGGCTGCACACACTCGTTATCTCTTTCTTTTTTCCCGACCCCCGTGGGCGGTGCCGGGGACGGCAGCGCGGGCAGTGTGCATGGCCGCCAGGGCCCGCCTTCCTCCTCCTTCACTGACCGGGGCCCTGCCTGAGCCGCGCCCCCCCTTTCCCCCCTCTGCGGGGCTGCGGGAGGAGGGGCCGTGCCCCGGCCCGGGCCCGTGCCCGGCGCAGTTGGGACCGATTCTGCTTTCATGGCAGGCGCAACCAGGTCCAAATCTGCTTTCTCTTTTTCTCGGTCCAGCTTACATGCTAATATCAGGAAAAGCCGGGCATATTTTAGCTCTTCAAAAAATTTATCTCTACGCAGTTGGGATATTAAACTTGATACTAATTTTCGATTTAAACTTCCAAACTTAGGCCAGGTTTCTCCATTATCTAATTCATACACTGGCCAAAATTTTTCCGAGAGTCTAATAAGTTTAGGTTTTGAAAGCTCAGGACTCTTCTCCAATCAGATCTGCCCAGCTTTTCAATATTAGCCCCAAAGGGCTATTTCTTGGAATA
>NW_026612651.1:485537-515249 GCF_029582105.1 Oenanthe melanoleuca
AGATTTCCTAGATGTATATAATTGTCTTGTTTTTACATATGGTGTTACAAATGCTGGGAAAACTTACACTTTCCAAGATAAAAGTAGAAATGAGTTCTTCTTGCAAGACTTTTTTTTTTTTAAGTAAGAATTAGCTCTAGCAGAAACATAACTTCTTCCTTCATTTAAAAGGAAGTCTCTATCCATTTGCTTCTCTAATAGTCTTCAAAAGGTCTCCTTCCATAACAAATTTAACAGCCAACAGACAGTCACTACCTGAGTTAACCTAAACAGTCTTATTACTTTGTGTCCTGGGTTGGTGTTTTGACTGACTCCTCACCCTGCCCCCCTTGGCCATGAAGCTGTCTGCTCCCGGGGGGGCCCGCCTGGGCTCGGCTCTATGAACTGGCCTTAGTTTTTTTTTCTCTTTCTGCGGTGGCTCGCTTGGCTCTGGCTGCTGCTGCTGCTGCTGCTAGTAGCTTTTCGCTGCTGTAGTAGTAGTTCGTTGCCTGGTTTGTTAGTTAGCTGTTTTTTTTCTTGATTTTTTTTTTTGGCTTTATATTGCTTGAATTATTTGTTTTAGCTCGCTGTTGTTTAAGGCTTGCTGGCTGTTTTTTTCTTTCCTTTCTCTCTCTCTCCCTCTCCCTTCCCCCCCCCTCACCTCCCGAGGATCAGCACCAGCTCGCTCCGAAGGAACCATGCAGCCTGCCTCTAGACACCGGCCAGAGAAGCATCTCGTCCTTCTAGTGAAGATCGAATCGTCCACGTCTCTCTTTCTCTCTCGGTGAAAAATTTTTTTTGTCATCTGGATCTGTGCTGGAAAGTGTTTCCCTTGTATGTGTTAATAAATAAGTTTTTTCCACTTTTCCCCCTAAGTAAAGTATTTTTTCTTAAGTCCAGTGGAATAAAAAATTGGGGGTTTATTCCCTGGGGAGCTCTTCTGGGGGTTTTTTCCCCTAAGTTTGTCCAAACTAGGACATTTCTTATTTGGTGGCCCGTACAGGGAAGGAAAAAGTAAAAAAAACTTTAATAACATCTTGTTTTTAATTTGCCTGTATTAATATCAGTATGTTTTTTGAAGCCATAATGTCTTTTAAATTGAAAGCCTGTCTGTATGTTTGCTCTTTAGAGTTTTTTAAAATCTTAATACCCCTGTAGTCTTTGGGCCTGTTCTCTTACTCAGAGATAGCCCCAGTGTTGTCTCTAGCACGTAGTTTTTTCATAAAAGGGGTATTAGCCAAAATACTCATTAGGCTAAGCTTAGTTGTTATAATCTGCCAAAAGTTTATGAAAGTGTTAAAATCCACTTCAGGAATGTACAAGTCGTAGTTTGTGTTGTGCACTCAATTCATTAAAGGAAAAGCAAGCAAAAAAAATCTCTTGCCTTTATTTTCCTTCTTCTCCCCTAAATTATTTACATCTCTGTTAAAAAATGTTCAGCTCTCCCTAAGTGTAAAAGAAACCATCTTTCTGGTATTTAATTTGGTAAGTTTTTTCTATACTGTCTGCAGTTTATACAAAATGAAAGCTAAAATTTCTAAAAATGCAGGTGTTACAACCCCTGATTTGGTAGCAAAGCAGAGTAGAAAAAATTCTAAGTAGTGTGGCAAATGGAAGAAACTGGGCCAAATTCTAAAAAAGTTTTCTAAACCTATAATCTAAAATTTTTCATCTAAACAAATTCAAGACCCAGTCAAAATTGCAAAGTACTTAAAAAAAAAGTGTCAAAACAATTCTAAAGAAAAGAAAATCACTGCAGTAAGCTGGCTCTAGCGTACGCTTATCAAACCCTGTTAAATAGTGCAAAACAACAAACAAAGGAAAAGAAACAAAGAAATAACGTAGCTACTATTCCAGTTACTCAAACTGCAGTTAACACCTCAAGCTCCAGAACAAAGGCAAAATTAAACAGCAAGCTTCAACCTATAGCTGTGGCTACCAGTACCAAGAGTAAAAAGTGCACAAAAAAACCAGATCGGCCGGGGGAAAATAATGATGAGGAGGATGCAAGAAAAAAACCTTCAACTCCCCCTGATGTAAAATCCGAAGCTAAAGTAACTAATAAGAAATCAAATACTAATAATGAGTCCCTTTCCCTAAAAGATCTTCGTAGTCTAAAAAAAGACTATACAAGGCAACCTAATAAATCCATAATTAGTTAGCTAGTCCGGCTTTGAGATGCAGCAGGTGAGGCAACCACCCTAAATGGCACGAAAGCGAAACATTTGGGATCCCTGTCTCAAAATCCAGTCATCAATCAAGATATAATGAGGGGAGCTAATCCTCAAAGCCTCTGGTCACGTGTATTAGACAGTGTAGCACAAAAATATCTCTGCGCTAATGACCTGTACATGCAGCAGACCAAATGAAAAACCATCGAGCAAGGAGTCCAACGTTAAAAAAAAATAGCGGTAACAAAAATTATTTTCTCAAATAACGTAACAACTAAAAATCCAAATCTGGTACCATGCACACCAATTATGTGGAAAAAGCTTGTAAAGCTTAGACCATCTAAATATGCCTCAGCTCTTGCAATCATGAAACAAGAAAACATATACGAGACAGTGCTTGATATGGCAAAAAAGCTTCGGGCGTACGCTAATGCTGTGCATGGCCCAACGCTGTCCAACTGGCTTTAAATATTGCCAAAGAAAAAAGTAGCCAAAGCTCTATCTTTACACTAATTCCTAAATGGTAGCCAACGCTTTGTAAAAATGGCTGCAAAAATAAAAAGAAACGAACTAGCAGCACAGAGGAAGACCAATCTAAGCTGCAAAAAAGTAAAAAAACATAGCTACTCAGTTAAACAAGCTACCCGTAAAAGTTCGCCATGTAGACGCCCATGTCCCCAAAAGTAAAGCTAACAAAAAACAGCAAAATAACCATCAAGTAAATCAAGCAGCAAAAATAAAAAAGTTAAAAATAAATTTAAATTAAAAACATAAGAAAAAGTTGTTCCTAGCTCAATAGGCCCATGATGCCTCAGGCCATCAAAAAAGAAATGCTACCTACAAGTAGGCACAAAACCAAAAAGTAAATCTAACCATAAACAGCATTACTCAAGTTATTCATAATTGTAACACTTGCGCTGCCATCAAGCAGGCCAAGCGGGTAAAGCCCCTCTAGTATGAAAAACAGTAGTCCAAGTACAGGTATGGGGAGGTTTAGCAAATTAATTACATCGCACTGCCTCAAACCCGCCAAGGTAAACGTTATGTGCTAACCATGGTAAAAGCCACCACCGAATGGTTAAAAACTTACCCTGTATCTCACGCCACTGCCTGCAACACCATCCTGGGCCTGGAAAAACAAGTCCTTTAAAGGCAGGGTACTCCTAAAAAAATCAAGTCAAACAATAAGACTCATTTTAAAAATAACTTTGTCAACACCTGGGCTAGGGAACACAGTATTAAGTGGGTGTACCACATCCCTTACCATGCACCAGCTGCAGGTAAAGTAAAAAAGTACAATAAATTGTTAAAAACCACCTTAAAAGCATTAAATAAAAAATCCTTTAAAAATTAAAAGCAGCATTTAGCAAAGGCCACTTAATTAGTCAACACTCAAGGTTCCACCAACCGAGCAATTCCTGCCCAATCTAAGTGCCTTAATACAGTAAATGGAAACAAAGTCCCAGCAGCCCATGTCAGAGGATTGCTAAAAAAGACAGTATAAATTAATCCTGCCTCAAGTACAGGCAAACCTATTCAAAAAATTGCCTTTGCTCAAAAACCTAAATGTACTTAGTAAATAATGCAAAAAAATAAAACAACCCGCTGTGTACCTCAGAAAAATCTAACTGTAAAATAAAACGAAAAAAATATGTAAATGTTAAAAGTTTAAGCAAGTCAAAAAAAGTGTTTATATTGTGTTTAATGAATGTATATCCCAATCGTGTGTCAATAATCACGATATAAAATAAAAGGTAGAATGTCCTGAGTTAGTGTTTTGACACCGGCCAGAGAAGCATCTCGTCCTTCTAGTAAAGATCGAATCGTCCACGTCTCTCTTTCTCTCTCGGTAAAAAATTTTTTTTGTCATCTGGATCTGTGCTAGAAAGTGTCCAAACTAGGACACTTTGGAAGGCTCTATAATTTCAGCCAGGTGTATGTGATCTTTCTATTTTTCTCCAAGTATCTTGTACCCCGGGGAGTTGGAAAAAATACATCTTATATATAACAGATTTTGAAAAGTGTAAGTCATTCTACACCAGAGTAGCATTTTCTGTGGGGCCATATGGAACCAATTGTCCATTGTTATACTGGAGATCCAAGGAGGCCATGGTGACACGATGAAACCTCCTGCAACCCTGGCCCATTGTGACACTGCAGGGCCTCACAGAACCAAGGAGTCCATTGTGACACTGCAGAACCTCATGGAACCAAGGTGACCATGTTATACTACAGAACCTCGTGGAACAAAGGGTCCATGGTGACACTGCAGAACTGCTGCCAAGAGTATGAAAGCTCATGGAACCAAGGGCCAATTGTTACACTGTGGGGATTCATGAAACCAAAGGTCCATTGATACATTGGAGGGCCTCATGGAAGAATAGCAACAATTATGACACCGAATCACCGAATGAATGAGGTTGGAAAAGACTTTTGAGATCATCAAGTCCAACCTATGACCTAACATCACCTCATCAACTAAACCATGGATCTGAGTGCCAGTCCAGTCTTTTTTTAAATGCCTCCAGGGATGGTGACTCCACCACTTCCCTGGGCAGGAGATTCCAGTGCCCAATCATTTTTTCAGCAAAGAAATTTGTTCTAGCATCAGACCTAAACTTTTTCTGGAGCATCTTAAGACTGTGTCCTCTCGTTTTGTCAGCAGTGGTCTGGGAGAAGAGACTGATCCCCACCTGACTACAATCAGGTAGTTGTAGAGAATCTCACTGGAGACCATTGTAGCCACTGGGGCCATTGCAGCAAGGCAGGGCCTCATGGAATCAAGGAGATCACAGTGACAGTGGGGGATGAAGGGGCCATTCTGACACTGTGGAACCAAGGAGACTATTTTTACATTATGGGACACCATGGATGAAAAGACCATTGCGGCACAGCAGGGTCTCATGGAACCAAGGTCACAAGAGTGACACTGTGAGCTGCAAGGGACCAAGGGAGCTTTCTCACACTGCAGAACCAAGGAGACAATTGTGACACTGTGGGGCATCATGGAGCCAAGGGTCCATTGTGACACTGCTGGGCCTCATAAAACCATGGAGGCCATTTTTACAGTTTGAGGCTTTGTGAAACCAAAGGGCTGTTGTGGCATTTCAGGGCATTTTGGAATCAAGGGGACCCTAGCGACACTGTGGGGCTCAATGGAACAAGGGACCATTGTGACACTGTGCAGTCTCATGGAATCAATGATCTGTTTTGACCATGCAGGGATCATGGAATCATGGAGACTATTATGACACTACAGGTGATGCCTAGGAGTGGCTACCTAGAACAGAAGCCAGACAAGGTTAAGAAAATAAAGTGGGTATTTATTAAATGCCTTCAATAGATACACCCTGGGCAGTCAAAAGCTTCTCAGGTGCTATACCCAAGATGGACAGTGGTCATGAATTCTTCAGACAGATAGAATTTGCATATTTGGGTACATCCTCCAATTACACCTTCAGGTAATGAAGCCATATTCCCCCAGTTTGCTCCCCCCTCCACCAATTCAATTTTGTTTATATTTTTTGGGGCTGGAGGCTTGTAGGGTGTCCTTGAGTTTCAGAGGAACTGTTTTGTGTGACCAAAATGTGAAGACAGTTAAGTAACACTTTATATGGAGTTTAGAGTTATGCACAAATGCAGTACAGGATTTGAAAAATATAAAGCTAAAATTTTAAGGCCCCATTGAACCAATGGGCCACTGTGACACTTTGTGGCCCCATGGCACTGAGAAGTGACACTACAGGGCTCCATGGATCTAAAGATTCATGTAACAGCGCAGGACCCCATGGAACCAAAGGTCCATTGTGACACTGCAGGGCCTCATGGAATCCTGGAGGCCATGATGACACTTTGAGGCCTCGTTGAATCAAGGGGCTTTGCAGGCCCTTGTGGAACCAAGAACTTCTGCCATTGTGAGTCCCTATGGAGCCAAGGGTTCATTGTGATACTACAGCACCAAGAAAACCCCTGTGACACTGCAAGGCCTCATGGGAGCAAGGGACCATTGTGAAACTTTGGAGCTTAATGGAAAAAAGAGGCCAGTGTGACACATTTGGGCCTCGTGGAACCAAGGATCCAATATGACTCTACCATTGTAACATTTCAGGGCCCTGTGGAAACAATGAGACGCTATGGCACTGCAGGGCCCCATGGATCCAAGGGAACAGGTAACAGGTCTGGTTGGCTTGGTCTGACTGGTCCAACTGCCCTTGGCATGCCCATTGCCATGCTCTTCTCATGTGCCCCTTAAACACTGAGGCTCTGGGTTTTCCTTCAAATGAAAAAGGACTGTCCCTCTTGCACAGGCACTCATGGGTAAAATTTGTATTTTTCCTCCAAAATTCATATCCTCAAGAGTTTCTCCCAGACAAAAGTTGCCAGGTATGGCTGGCCTTGGCTTCTGATGGTCACCTTCATTCTGCCCTGAAACACTGGGGCTCTGTACATTCCTTCTTGTGGAAATGAATCATATTTCTTCTCCAAGTGCCCATGGCCAAAATTGGGATTCCACCTCCAAAATCCTATGTCCCAAGATTGTCCCTACACAAAATCTGCCATTACACTCAGGTCTGGCTGGCCTTGGCCTCCTGAGGGCCGACTCTCACCTGCCTTCCAAATACAGGGGCTGTGTGCTTTTCTTTCTATGCAAAAGAACTGGCCTTCTCCTCCCCGCAAAAAGGGCTGAAACTGGGATTCCACATTCAAAATTCCCATCCATCCAAGGGCCACTCCAAGAAAAACCTGCCAGGACAGACAGGTCTTGCTGGCCTTGGCCTCTGGTAGCTGCAGTTCATCAGTCCCTGTAACACTGGGGACCATGTTTCCTTCCTGTGGAGACCATGGTGACACTGTGGGCACCCTGTGGAACCAAGAGGGCATTGTGACACTGTGGAGCCCCACAGATCCAAAGGCCAATTGTGACACTGCAGGGGTACCCCATGGAACCAAAGGGAGATGGAACAAGCCTGGCTGGTTTCGCTTCCCAGGGGCCACTCGACAAGTCCAGCTGATCTTGGCATGTCCAGGGCTGCCTCCCATTAGCCCGTGGAGCACTGGGGCTCTGTGCTTTCCTTCCTATGGAAAGAACCATCCATCTTTCCAGGTGCCCACAGCCAAAACTGATACTCTCCCTGAAAAATTCCCTGTCTGCAAGGCTTGTCCCAGACAGAAGCAGGATGGAGAGCTCTGGCTGGCCTTGGCTTCTGGTGGTGACCTCTCATCCCAAGCAAGCCCTGAGGAAAGTATTTGAACAGGTTTGACTACTGGAACACCCAGAGTCTCCCATCCTCTGAAAAACTCAGACGTTCTTCTGATCATATGCCTAATTTTCTTATTGTGTATTATACATGAAACATTATTTTCAGCAATAAAATATTATTCTTATCACTCTAGCAGTGTTATCTGACACAAAAGACCTCCTCTACATATGGATCCCAGTCACCTGTATAAGCAAACACTATAAAGAATCCAGCAGGAATTGTCTCTGTTTCCATCTGTCACATCTCCTCTGGAGCTGCGGGTGCAGCCCCAGCACTTGGGAGGGCTCAAGGGGTCTCAAGCTCAGCTCCCACACAGAGAACTTGTGGACCCTGTGGTGCCCCTTTCAGCCTTAGTGCCCAGAGCCTTTCTGCAACCTTCCCCTGGAGATGCTGCTTCCCTGCAGCCCTGGTCATGGACAGCAGCAGAGCCTGGTGTGTCCTGAGCAGCAGTGCCAGCTCAGGGCTATGTGGGGAGCAGGGGCTGGGCCAGCAGGACAAGCCAGCCCAGCCAGCCAGGACACACTCAGCTGGGGAAAGGGATGTCCAGGGAGAGGAGCAAGGGAGCGTTTCTGTGCCTGCAGGGAGGAATGCAGAGGAAGCTGCTGCTGGCCATTGTGACACTGCAGAACCCCTGGAACCAAGGAGAGCATTGTTACACTGGGAAAACAAGCAGAGCATTGTGACACATGGCATCTCACACAACCAATGTCCATGGTGACACTGCAGATCCCCTTGGGATCCAGCAGACCATTGTGGCACTGTAGGGCATCAAGGAACCAAGTAACCATTTTAACACTGGAACCAAGGAGAACCAAGGGGCCCCGTGGAACCAAGTGTCCTTTGTGATGCTGCAGGTCAAGGGGCCATTGGGACACTCTGGGGCTCTGTAGAAACAAGGGGCCACTGTGACACTTCATGGCTTCATGGAACCAAGGAGAGCATTGTGGCACTGCAAGGGCTCACGGATTCAAGGAACCCTTGTGACACAGGTGTGTCCAATGGAACCAAGTGTTTGTTGTGACATTGCAGGACCTCAAGGAACCAAGGGGCCATTATGACACTTCAGGGCCTCCTGAAAGCAAGTGGATCATTGTGTCACTGTGGGGTCTGGTATAACCAAGGCCCAATGTGGCAGTGCAGGGCCTCATGGAACCAAGGGACATTTTAAAGCTGCAGAGCCAATGCACCTTTGGGACACAGTGTGGGGCCTGATTGAACGGATGAGAATATCATGACACAGTGAGACCTTATGGAAACAAGGATCCATTGTGACACTTTGAGGTCTCACGTAACCAGGAGTCCACTTGTGACACTGCAGAGCCAAGGAGATCATTATGACACTGCAGGGCCTCATAAAACCAAGGTGTCATTGAGTAACTTTGGGGGCCCATGGCAACAAGGCGACCATTGTGACATGATGGGACATCGTCACACAGCACTGTGTGGGCTCCTCGGGTGGAGATGGTTTTTCACCTGGTAACATCCTACCCTTTGAGGCTTGTGAAGCTTCTCTTCTCTTCAAGCTTTCCTAAGCCTCACATCAGTGTCTGCTGGAATTCAATGCCCTCTCCATCCCACAGCAGCCCTGCACTTCCCTCCTCCAGCCTTCCTCTCCAGCGCAGCCATGGAGGCTCTTTGGGCTCTTGAATTTTCCTGTAGCCACAAAGCTGTGCCAGCTGCCCTGAGCTCTGTGCAGCACCAAGGGCGTCTCCCCAGCACAGCCCAGCCGGCTCTGGCCCCACAGCTCTGCTCAGGGCAGGGGGCTCTGGGCAGTGGCCCCACGGCCTCAGCCCCTGGCAAGGGCACAGCAGCAGCTGCAGCTCAGACAGGACTCAGCCCCAGCCATGGGCAAGGTGCTTGGCCAAGGCAAAAGGAGGCTCCCTGTGTGCCTTGCTCCCCTCTCCCTGAGCTCCTGAGAGCTCTGCAGCCCCTGCTGCCATCCCATCTGCCCAGGCCAGCACAACAGCCCCGGCCTTGGGGCCCTGCAGAGCTGCTCCTGCTCCAGGCCCAGGGCCCATCCCAGAGCTGGGGCAGCCACAAAGCTGTGCCCATTTCTGTTCATTCCTGCTCTGATGAGGATGGATCCTCAGCCACTTGGAGTTTGCTGAAGAAATTTACTACTCCAGAGGCCTCTTCTTTGTTGAGCTCTTCGTTTCATAAATTCAGTGACAGAGACTCATAAACATTTGTTCAAAACACCCAAACAAGAAAAGCCCTGGGAATAATTTAAATTTTCAGTTCTTCTGTGGTTAATTAGAAACATTTCAGTAGTGTATTCAAAGTGAATATACTATATTGAAAACAACACAGAGAGAATTGATTTGTCTTGTTGTTGTTTGTACTGTTTATACATTGATATCAGCAATGTCCAATTGATACTGACCCACAACACCTTTTAGTGCAGACTGAATAGATATGAAAATCAAGACCCTTCATGGCAGACAATTATTAACACTTTATCCCCACCTCCACCCCAGCATTTTCCTCATCCAACTCCTGGGACTCCTATGGATCAGGAATGGTGTGACCAGCAGGACCAGGGCAGTGATTCTTTCCTTGTGCTTGGCACTTGTTGGGCAGCACCTTGAGTGCAGTGTCCAGTTCTGAGCCCCCAATTTAGGAAGGACATTGTTATATATGTGATCCATGCTAATTAAATTGTAACAATTTTGGCAAAATTGTTGCATTATAATTAATCAGTAATTGTATTTAATTGTTATCAAGCAAAAAGCAATAAAGGAAATGGTTAAACAAAGCAGAAACAATTCGTCCTCCAGATGTTAGGTGGGAGGCAGGATAGGAAGGGTATAGGTCTAAGAACAAATGGCTAGGAATAGACTCTCGACCTTGAACTGGGCCAAATTGGGATGATTCCAAAGAGTTGGTCACTGGAGTGAGGCCTCTTGTGGGAATATATATATTTATTATATAACTTTAAGCTCAGTGTGCCTGCGCTACCTGCGAGGTCACACAGCGAACACTGAGGAAGACCCAGAGCCTTCATCGGAAACAAGAGCCCGAAAGGAGGAGAGACCCCCGACCACTGGTGACACATGTGCACCACAACACAGTGACGTAGATTTTAGGAACAGAAACGAGGAGGAGCTTTCTAGAAGATTCTGTATTTATATACATTAGTGAACAGTATATAAGTGAGATTTTAGCTTGACTGATTTGGTGTGGTGTGAGAGGAATGGCCCTGCCTGTACCCCCGGTCGGGGAATCCCCTGGTCGGTTTTGCTTATGCTTTATTCAACCCAACCATTGGACCTCTATTATACTGAAATTACTGCTAAATTTTGTATTTACTTGAATTTATATAACTCATATACTTTGATTACATTCATTTATATACAACTGCTATTATTAATAAATTACTGCTAAATTTCAACTTTGTTGTTTGATTAATTGGACAAAATCGAACACATCCAATATCCATTTATAACAACTGCGAAAAAGGAGTTTTTCTTTGTTTCTTTTAGTCTACAGCTATGTGTTTAAATGTACAAACCAACATCTCTACAGCCCCTCTGTGCATTAACTGCCCAGCCAACCTGCTTGAGAGGAAGGATCAGGTCTGCTGAGTTTATGTCAAAGTTATGATAAGTAAATTGCAAGCTACATGTTACCTTTTATTTTTACCAAACAAGAAGCCTGCAGCTGAATGAGAATTGCCACACCAACTACATTTTTAGCTGCCTTAAAGGTGGTTAAATAATATGTTGTCTTTTCTTGTGGATAATAAGAACACTTTCTACAGCATTATTCCATCACCTAAAGGTCTGTCTGATGGGAACCACTAGTGAAAGTTGTACTTGATGGTGGAGGTCTGGCTGGGTAGGACATCAGCCACCAGTGCTAATGGTTCTCTGCTGAGAAAATCACTCCAAAAATGTAAATGCTAAAGAAGATGCATTTTAGATAATCTTAGAAAATGAGGGAGGGATGAACAAGGCAGCTGGGACTCTGTGGCATTTTCTGATTTGTGTAGGTCCTGTTCCCCTCTTGTTACCAGCATGTGTGCAAACAGTGGCCATGCATTTTGTGCTGATTAGCCTGACGGTTCGAAAGATCAGCTTGGTTTGACGTGGAATGGAGGATGCAATTAGGAAAACAGGACCATATGTTATAAGGACCTTAGCTGGATCATGAGAATGGAGGGAGATGAAAAGTGTGTTCCAAAGTCTCAGTGAAGTGATTCGTTTAGCAAACAGAGGCTGTCAAATCTTGACTGACTAGACAGAAGCGCTGCTGCATGTAGTTATTACTGCAGAGGATTTGCAGAACATGATGAGCAAATGGCAGATAATTTCACAAAGCAAAGACAAGTAAGTTAACAAAGACAAAGTCATCAAGAGTGTGCTTGAACTGAAAACAGCATTGTCATGGGCACTGGCTCTCTTTAGCTACAGCACTTAGAGTTAATAAATAACATTCCTTTAAGGAGAGTGAAAACCTGCAAGATGCAGGTAATTTATAAATGGTTTGGAAAGTGAAGATCAAACTGATCTGAACTTTCCACACCAGTTTTTCTAGTGGGTTTTCTTACTAAGTTTTCTCTCTAAGTTTTTCTTACTCAAGATATGTGATCTTGCTTGTCAGAAGGCTTCTTCCCTTCCCTTTTCTTGACAACATTTTTGAGAGTGGAAAAAAAGTGCCAAGGAACTCAAGAGCAATGTGGTCAGGCACAGTTAGAAAAGCTTGTCTTCAGAATCCGTCTGATCTCAAGCCTTTTTGCCCTTGTCTGTATCACCTTGTCATGCCTCTTCTTTCCCCAAAATCAGGGATGGCAGCTGTATGTAGGTGCCTATGTGAACTGCACATCGTGTAAACCTCTGGGCATAACTTCTGCTCTTCTCAGACACTTTTGGTTGAGCTCCACAACTTTTTCTGATTTACAGCACCCATAACTGGGTGGTTTTCACCATTCTGCAGTTGTGCAGATGATTGTTCCTGTTTAAGCACAAAATTAATTCCTACTGATTTTTATTTTTTTCTCCTTTATTTTTTCTTTCAGATAAACTCCACCACTCAAGATCATCTTGATTTTTTTAAAACTTGTTTTAAAATGTTCCAATGTGTTTGCAGTTCCCTTCTGCTTCATCTTAGGTGTAAATTTTATAAGTGTGTGCTCTGACCTTCACTGGTCACTAATAAAACTTATCCTTACAGGAAGCTGAGGATGCTGCAGCTCTCTCAGGAGCTGCTGCCAGGTCTGACTTGACACTTCAGCCCCTCCTGCCTTCCCTCTCAGTGTGTGTTTGCTGGCAGTTTTTCACTCTCCATCCTAACAAGCTCATTTAAGTTGCGTTAGTGTAAGAAAAGTGCATGAATGTAGCATGAGTCCTTTACTGTGGTATAGGAAAATAGTTGACACAATTGACAATGAAGAAATTTGTCGCAATTGTGTCACAGTTCTTGATGAACTTGTGTTGGTTGTTACCCATTTCCCTAATGTCTTCTGGGTACTTGCAATGACTTAACTGTTTGTTCTAATTTTTTTTAGGAGAGGGGTTAAATTGGCTGGCTTGTAAACCTCTGACTCTTCTTTTGTGCTTTTGTTTGGTTTAGGTTTTTGTCTCCCCAGGGTCTTGTGGGTTTTTATGTTTTAAAGGTCTTTGACATTTTCCAGTTTTCCTTTTCCTCACTCATTTGCAATGCATTTAAGCTGACAGACTTGAAGTCAGACAGAGCCACTCATCATAAAAGATTATGTTGTAAAACCTTTTCCAAGTGTGCACAATAGATTCACAAATGTTTCTCAAAACCTACATGCTTCATTTTTCAAAACATCAACAAAAAACAACCATTGGGAGCAGAGAACACAAACACTTCAGAGAAAAGATGAAACCCACAGAAGATACTTGTTGTAGTATTAACCTGCTTTTGAAAGCACCATGGTGAAGCCTTCTATCTGTGTTACTTCATCTTCCAGTTGTGTTTTGTTCATGTATCAGAGTTTGTGAGCAGATCCCCTCAGTTTTTTACATTTTTTAAAATTATGTTGATCTTAATTGCTAAGTCATATTAATGTAGATAGCTTTTAAAAATTACTTCTATAATGGTATTGAGAACAGTTAATTCTATAATTAATTGGAACATTTATCCATCATTACTGAGATGCAGAAAGAATTTAATCACAATGAATGAGAGTCCTTATATATGAATGGCTGTTGAACTTGGAGAGTTTGGTCTATGAAAAAATAAGAAATAATTAAGGAAAAACATACATGTCAACCAGAAATTTTGTCAATGCTTTAGAGGTGATACAGGCTTCTAAATTTCTCCCCATCTGCAGAGGAGAATATTAACAGTATTCTGGAAAAACAAGAACACCAAAACTTCCTCTTTGTTATATTATGAGACTAGATTCAACACTGAATTTTTTTATACCTGGCAAATTCTTTAGTTTGAAACTCAGTAGGCAACAGTGTCTCCAGTTTCACTTTAAATAGTTTAAACACTCCATGAGTAACTAAAACTGAAAATGAACAAAAGATACAGCAAACCATGATATGGAAATGTTTTATTTCAGCCTTCTGAGTGATTAGAAGATGCCTCTGTCTTCTTAGAGAGCTTTATTTTGGCAAAGAGATAAGAATTTAACAGATGGGTTGTGAAATTGTTAATGTATGAACTGTACCTCTGCTGGACTCTGTGCCCTTTCTTTCATGACTGTCACCTCTTAAATATATGTGACAGCAATAACCCTGAGTTTGGCCTGTGTTTTGCAGCTGGAAGTGCTGTGCTAAGAACAAGCTTCACAGCTGGGTGGAAAGCCTGACCTTGCTGTCATCCATGGTTATGTGCTCAGCAACTTCACCAGCTCTCACTCTTACACAGAATAAAAAGGAAAAGAAAAAAGGCAAATTGCTGAAAACCTCTCAAAACTCTTTTTGGTCGCTGGACAGTAATTTCCAGTGAATTATTGGATTCAAGGACAGCCTGTATGGGAGCAACCCAGCCTCATGTACACGGAAGGGGGTGGGACTGGATGCCTTTGAAAGGTCCCTTCCAACCCAGCCCAGCCCATTCCATGGTTCTGTGGTTCATGTCCTCGAGATGTAGTGACAGTGCCCTGGTGTCCCAGGAAAATGCTGAAGTTCCAGTGCAACCCACAGGTGACCAACAGCACAGCATGACTGTCCCAGACCTTCATCCTTAACCATGTACACCTTCCATCAGTTTAACTTCAAAAGTTGCACTTTTCTCTCAGCAGTGTGTTTACACTGGCATAATTGCCTCCATAAACAACAGAGCTGTTTTGACAAGGTCCAAGGATTCCCACAAAAAATGGTTTTGCTGCATTCCCGATGCATTTCATATGCTATGTTTCTTTTATTATTTTTCTTCTCTACAAAATGATAGCTTTTGGGTTTTTCTGATGCACGTTTGATGATGCTGCCATGGATGTGTGATGGAGCTGATGCCTCCCCCCTGCTCGTCCTCCACGAACAGCAATGATGTTTGATTACCAAGCCACCGAACGAGGGAAGGAAAGTGTCAGCCAGGATAAACTTCATATTACAACAGGAAGATTGTGAATATGAAATAACATCACAGTTGAATGGAACAGGCTTGTAATGGGGAAACACCTGGTTTGTGCAAAAATCTCCGTTTTAGTCTGAAGCAAAGCATGAATTATCATTGCTAAGCTGTCTTAAAGCAGTATTTCTTGTATATTTTAGAGAAGCGACTTTAAAAAGTGTTGCTGTGTCTGTGACCTCACAGGCAGCTCCCAGGGTGGAGGGCAGGAGGAGCAGCTGTGTTCCCTTGGAGTGAACACCCCTGCAGCAGAATTTCCACTGCATTGCTGTTTTTCATGAGCCCCTCTGCAAACTTCAGACCCAAACCACTCTGAAGCTAGAGGAAATTATTCTGTGGGCTTCACTTTACTTTGCTGCTGAGCCTAGCAGAAAACCAGGAAAGTTTTGCACAGAGGAAGGATGTAGGGGTTTTGGTACATTGAAGCTTACATCATAATATTTGGTTTATTTATTTTGTTGCCTGGAATATCAGGTAGAAACAGGTAAGTCATGCTGTCTGCAGGGCCCCAATGAAAACACCTCAGAGAAATTTTGTTTTGATGGACAGAGTAATTGCTGACTGCTTCAGGCTACTGATGTACCCACACCTAGATCACGAGTGAGGCAGGGGATCTTTGCACAGCACAGTCCCATTTGTAATTAGTCAGTGATGGGGTATTGTTTTCTGCCTTTCTTGTATGTACAGAGTGATTTCTGCCTCACTGATGACTGTAAACATCATTCTAAGTATTATTTTATGATCCCTGTAGGAATAACAATGTAAACAGCATAATTATGTTCACCTTTGAGGCATACCTTAAAACTTTGTTCTTCCAGAAGAGTGATAACAGAAATGAGTACTGTTGGCAAGGTAAACAGAGAGCCACCACAACCTGCTTGTTAGAGACAGCCAATGCTTGAGGGAACTACGCATTCAACACCATGAAAAAATAAATTTAAAAAAAGAGTGTTATATGGTTATCTCAAGATTTATTCATAAATGTATTACTACACAGGAAAAAATACTGAAAGCAAGATATTTTGAGATCTTTCTTCTTCTGAAAGAAGTATGAATACTTACTACTAGTAAACCATATTTCTCTGGGTAATTATTATGAGTCCCATAGATCATATGCATATTTGTGTCTATTTTTGCCCCCATTTTCCCAGCACTGGCAGGGTTCCTCCAGGGTTGATCTGTTCTTGAAAGACACTCACTATCTTCAGGCTTCAGCCTGTCTTTGTTTGAACAATGTATAGCAAAGCATCCTGCCTTAGACTCCCAGGTTGTTAGCTCTTCCCAGTGAGGAAACATCAGGAATATTTCCTATCTCTTGGACTCTTCAGTGTAACAAATTAGATACTTTTTCACTGCACGTATTTCCCAAGGGTTTTGATACTGAAGATAAACCTGCAGCTTTAGGAGTCACAGAGCATAATTTAAGCATTTGCTTTAGATTTACCTACCACAAAAAATATGATCTGAGGTGGGGTGGAGAAAAATAACTACAGTTCTGAGAAAGTTCTCTACAGATTTCTCAGTTTCTATACCAAGCCTGGAATTCCAGAGAGATTCTAAATTGTGCTTGTCCATCTGTTGTTCTTTCACAAGGGTGGTGATTTTGAGGATGTTTCTTCCAGGGTTTAGTTCTTACACAGGAAGAAGAGGAGGACAGGTCTGTGCTGCCTCCATTCCTTCTGGGATGCAGGCAGCTCTGCTAATCCACAAAGGATAATTTGGGTCTGAGAACGTATCTGTCAGAGCACATTGAGTCCCAGGGAATATCAGGAGAGGATAACAGTATTTTATCTCGTGTTTTCAAAGTGCCCCACAGCATATGAACTCAAACACTTCTGGAGGGTGGGCTGATCTAACCTGGCCTTCTGAAGAAATAAAATTCAGGCTCTTGGTAAACTAGGCATAAAAATGGGAGGAGGAAAAGGTGGGGGAAAAGACTGAAAGCTAAAACAGTGGCGCCAAACAACAGTAGAAACAACCTCAGTTTCCACAAACGACAAGATGAGATACAGCTTTTGCTCATCAGAGACCTGTGATTTTACCTTCATCTCATATAATCATAGGAGTATTTAAACCCTCTTTTTGTTTATGCTACGTTATGTCTCTTGCTGCATCATAGTTATTGGCTTGCTTTGGATACAAGATGAAACCAGTTTACTTGAATAATTATCTGAGGCCAGAGTTCTCTCTTTTTTCATATACCAATTTCTGAAAAGAAATGAAAGAAGAAATTAATAACGCTCTTGTTTCCAAGAATAAATCTCATGGACAATTTGCCATCTGAAAAAGTTCCAGTATTTTAGCAATGAAAATATGGTACATATTCATGTTCATAGGACATATGTTACTCTGCTTAATATGTGAAATTAACAGTGAAGATCATTTTTAGTCCCTCTAGCATAAAAGTCTAAAAGCAGTGATGAGAGAAACCCAGGAACTGTAAAAGCTGATTGAAAGTTTCGCTTCCCTACTTTGCTGTTGGAGTGGGATCCACATGTGTAAGCAGTCAGTATTTAAACATGCATATGACACCAGAGCGGTACAGTGCATGACCTTTTTTTTTTTTTTTTTTCCTTAAATTCTAGAGGGAAGTCATTAATAAGAAAATATCAGGCTTATGAGATTTCATAAGAGCTACCAAAGGCAATTGCCCTCTTGGTAAATTTACAGACAATAAAAATAATCTTTAGGAAAATAATTGAGGACTCTGTGTTGTAAGTACACGTTTATGGTTGATTTTGTGCCACTGCTTTATCCCATCAGAGGAGAGAGCTAATTTTCTGAAAGTATTAATTTATTAAGCATCCATTGGTCTCACTGTACTCTGTTTTCATATCCACACATGCAATCCCAGTGAAGTCAACAGCTTCATCTAGATGTGAAAGATAATTTGATCCCAGTAGTGATTCCAAAGCATAGTAGAAATTAAATAATTCCAAAGCAAAATACAAATACTGCTATTTGTCTCTACAGTTTTTAAAGTATAACCAAACTAATAAGAAAGGATGCAGAGTCTAAATTCAGTTTGATTAAAGCTTTAAACACTGATTGGGTCCAGAAGATAATTTAGAGGCAGGCACAGAGAAGTTTAGGGCTGGTGAAGGCAGAATGAGAAGGAGAAGAAAGCCTCAGGAAAAAGCTGGACTGGTATAATTACATAAGGGTCCAGGGTTGATGATATGTGCTGTAAAATGCCTGCATGCAAATAAGCACAGTAGCTGCTCAAGCATTCTTTTTTTCAAACAAAAGAAGACACATGGTATGAAATGAGGATTTGTAATTGCACTGTGGGACAGAACTGGGGCGAGGTGTCTCCTCACAAACACAAGGAGCCAGCCCTGGCTGTTAAGCAGCCCTCACCATCATTCATCCATCCCCTGGAAACTCGTGCTTGATTGGCAGCCCTTCCCCCTCGAAGTACTGAGTGAGGAAAATCTATCAGCTCACCTCTTTGCTCAGCTGTGCAAAAGCTGCACGGGGAGAGCCAGGCTGATTTCATCCCCTGCTCTGGGACACAGCAGCTCTGTCTTTGTTTTCAATGGATGGGGCCAATTAGAGCACCCTGGACAAAGGTTTCTCTGCTCTATGCTTACCATGACTTATAAGAGTGGTGTTTTTCTGTATCAGAGATGGGCTGAGGCTTGATATATTTATGGGAAGTTTAGATGAACAATTCTCCTCTAATAATCATCTTTAAAAAAAACTGAGATGAGTCAATCCGGTGGTAATCTTTTGCCAGCAAATTTCCTAATTTCTTTGTAGAATTTAAGTGCCTCTTCTTCATTTCCCTGTAATTTATCAGACAAAATGGGGCAATTATGAATAATAATGCAATGCAGATTCAATACAAGGAAAAATATTTATGAGAACTCTAAAATGAAGCTAAAATCTCATAGTGCACTTTTTTTTGTAATTTAATGAAAGAAGTTGCATATATTTTCAGGAAGAAATAAAAAAAATGTTAACAAATAACACTTCTACTTTGTTCTAAAAATATCTATCATTGGCACAAGTTTAGGTGAAGCTATGTAGATGCTCTTCATCATAAAAGGCTGAACTTAAATCCAAATGGGATCCACCTTTCTTTTAGATTCCCCAGATCTGAATGTCCCACTTATTATTCAGAACGCACAGGCAGCCAGCCAAGGGGAATATCCAGAGAGGTCTGGGCAGGTCCCCAAGGTGGGAATGCCAAAACAACAGAGGGAGCTGTGGAATGGCTGAAAAATGAGCACCCATGTCCAAAGAAGGGTCCCAAAAGATCTTTTATTTGGGACTATAGACATAGAGTAAAGCAATATCTGCATAAGGTAAAAAAAAATCTCACCTCCAGTGACTCAGAGGGTTGATGAGTAAAAGTCAGTGAACTGATGCAAATTGGGTCATGGTAATTTTTGATTTTTTTTAATCATTTAACAATGAAACCACAGATCCATGAAGAAATATGTTTCTTCAGCCAAATCTATCTAAACCTAGATGTATTCTTCAGTCTTTTTTTTTTTTCCCTGCACTCCTATGTTTTTCTGAGTATTTTTTCTATGGGGATGGGAATGCTGGGTATTTCTGGACAGAGCATTTGTCAGTGGTAACTGAAGCCTGGATAATGGGAAATATTGCTCTTTTTTTTTCCTGATGATTCTTTCCTGAATATTTCACATGGTCAACGATACATGGAAAAAAGGAAGTTGGCCTTGCTGTTAATGTAATTATATGAGAAGAAAGGTAATCAGCTATTTTCATGTACTCTGATAATGAACTACAAGCTGTGAGAAATCTGCTTGCATAATAATAAGAAAGATGCACAATAAACACTGAGTGTGATCAGTTACCCGAGTACATTTGTATCCAATTTAGCATCAAAGAGTGACACGATCCGAATATTTGGTCTGTCTGGAGCCTGGAACAGAAGTATGAGTGAAAGAAACTCAAGTGCATTCTGGCAAATGCTACACTTAATGCATTTGGTTTATAATATAAAGCCTTGGAGGTAATTAGCAAATGAAATCCTGATAGCAATATGTGCATGACTGCCATTATTGTTAATGTTGAACAGGTGCTTAACACCTGAGCTCTCTACAAAACTTTCTTGAAGTAGTTGCAAAAAGATGCCCAAAATGCTGCAGAGCCTAGAGTAAAATGACTGCTAATGTCAACTAATGTGTGCAATAAAGAGAGCATACTGCTTAGGTGATGTTTTTTCTGATTCTCATATTTGAAGAATAATTACTAGTCTTGAAGACTCAGTCAGCAGGCACTGCACTACACAGAGCACAACCTGCTCTGTGATATAACTGAATAAAATACCTTCTTATGAGTCAGATTCCTCTAGCCATAAAGCTGGTGAGAGAACAGGCTTCAGTCATTGCTCAGAGCAGAATATTGATGCATTGGTGTCTCTCTACTTTACACGCAATCAAAGTCTAAAATTCATCATCCTTTGATTGCTGCTCAGTGCTGTGGAAAAATCTTTAAAAATCTAGGAATACTGTTGAAGAAGGGCAAAACTAAGAAATGACAGAGCTGGGAGTAAAAATTTGACATCTCAGGGAAAGGTCAAGAAAGTTTTGCAATTATAAATAACCATAGGATGAGATATATTACATACCTGTCTTAATTTGCCTGGCTTTAAAAGGATGCGGGTTTATTTTTTTTTTCTGATGCCACCTCTTGTTGAAAAATAAATTGTGATTGTCACTGCTTGGACAGTGGCAATTAATCAGTAATTATTCTGCTGCCTTAGGAGTGTCCAAGCTGCTTCCCTGTCCTGCCAGGGGCTCACTGCATCAGCCCTCATCCTCACAGTCCAAACTCCGATGAGCGGCTCTCTGAACCTCGGTGTGGTAACCATGGTGAGCAGGCACCTGAGGCAAGTTGCAACCACTATTCTGTATCCTTGAAAACAAAACCCTAGAGAAACTATTTATTAGGTTTTACTGAAAATACCAAGCAGCAGAAAGAAGTAGGGATAAGGGAAGAATTATAACCAGAATGGCTTTCATAATGGAGCATTCGATATTTGGGAGCATGGGTAAAAAAGCCCTGGTGGCTCTTTCTATTTACTTTCCCAGAACTTACTATTTCAGAGTTATTCCTTGTGATCAATACCAGCTGCAAGACCCACAGAGTAAATCTGATGACTGGTGTTCAAAGTCTTGTTAAATGGTTGGGTGGTGTTTTTTTCTAGCTGTTCCTCAGCACGCAAGCCAGGTTCTGCAGGAGCTGCAGCAGGGAGAAGAATGATAAATGCAGAGCAAGGCTTTGCACATTGCTGAATGGGAGAAAGACCAAGGGAAGGCACAGACTGGAATTTGGTAGTGCATGGGTGTAATGATTATGTGCCACAAAGATGTAATTAAATGAAGGACTATTTAGCGAAGGATTAAAGATATGGAATGTATCTCCACAGAACAAACAGGCAAGGAATTTGCATAAAGCTCACATTCCTGTGAAAATCTTCTTGCTACTTCTGTGCAGCAATGTGCACTAGAGTGAAACAGAGAGCAGAATGGTTTGTGAATGCTCTCAGGTCTCACCTGAGACCTTTTTTTAAATGTGTTCGAAAATAGATGTTCTCATGGAATAGGCTGCATGTCCACCCCATGTGAGGCTACCTGAAAGTTGCCTGAAGTACATAACATGACTCAGTCAAGAAATTTCCAGGTTATAAAGCTGAAGTTCGCTCCAAATGAAAACACTCTAACACAGTTATGGAATCAGCAGTTTCTTTATGCACAACAGGAAGAAGTAGTTCTAAGCAAGGCAAAGATCTAGAAGATCCTTAACAACTGTTCATTGTCACTAAAGGTGAAATGCATATAGAAATTTAAATACTGCTGGAAAAGACTCATCTGAAGCACCCCCCCCCCACACACACACACACAATGCACACAGATGAGCTCACAAAGGAAAAATATACTGAGAGCACAAAGGGACTCTAACTCACATGAGATCAGCACGTTTCTTTTAGTTGGGGGATGAATATTTTAAAAATGAAGATTCACCCTAAACTTATTCAACACTTCTGTGCTTGTACCTTACTATTCATGGCTTATTAAACTGGTTAAAGTGGTCAACAGGCACTGCAAATGCCTTTACTTTAATGTTGCATTTTACATTAGAAATGGCTGAATAAACTTATCTAAGACATTTAGCTGTGTGAAGTGCAACCCTAAAATTCATGCAAATGGGTTTTTAATAGTGGTTGATATGTTATGACTGTGATGTACCATAAATGTTATGCATACTAATTTTGAGGTATTTACACATTGCTATATTCCATCTATGGTACTGATGTGTTTATTAAATTATATAAACAAACATTAAAATAAATGTAACAGTCAAGTATAAAGTTCCCCCTCAGATCTGCACAGCAGAAACCAGTATGGATATTCCAGTCCTGTTAAGTTTGCAGGGCTCTCACTGAAAGCAGAAAAATCAAAACTACAGTTCAAACAAGCAGTAGAGGTGTTGGGATGTTTATCTGGTTTCTGTTGATGTGGAAATCCAGAATGGCAGATTTGCTTGTTTCCATATGTCTCAATGAAATCAGATAAGATAGAACTTGAATTTTTAAGGCCAGTTTTTGATGGATGCAAAATTCCTTGTGCTGGGGCAGGCATTTCAGTAGATCTAGGCTTGTTTATAAATAATATGGGAGCCATATCAATAGTGAAAATTCTATGTTTAAGCTTAAGTTGTCTAATAGTTCCCATAATCAACATATAATTTTCAGCTGTTTGTAAATCCCCACATTTATGTTTGCTTCTGGCTACATAATTTAAGCCACATTACTTTGATTTAATCTCCTGCTATGAGAGCTTGGTTTTTGTCAGCAGATCCTCTTGTACCAGAGGTGCTTTTTGCTGACTTTGCAATCACAAATTCCCTAAAGGTGAAATCTTAGCAAACTTCTGCATGTGTCCCCCAGCTTTGCAGAGAAATCTTACAGAGCTTTGCATGAAGCATGCATGGTCCATACTTCCACTGCTCCTGCTCAGGGGTAACAGCCTGTTCATATTTCTAGTGGAAGGTGTCCATGGCCTTGGCAGGGGTTTGGAACCAGACGACCTTTAAGGTCCCTTCCAGCACAAACCATTCTGTGACTTTCTTTGGACCTCCAGCTGCTGGAGCACTCAAAACCCTTTGCATTTGGGGGATTCTGTCACAGCCATCATGGCCTAACAGTGAGCTTTGGGTGTGCCTAAAAGCAAAAGAAGCAGCAGCAGCTGCAGCAGCAACAGTGGCGGAGTGGCTGAGACTCATAGACACAAGCATGCCAGTGGAGGGAGTGCTGTCAGGCAGAGCCTGCTCGCTGGGTGAGGTTCTGGGGGCTCTGGTCACCCCACAAGTAAGGAATGGCAGTGCCTGCCTCAGACACACTCTGAGCAAGTGAGACCAGAGGAGAGTCCTGGAAGGTGCTCATGAGAGACTCCTGGGGGAACAGGGCTCTGCTCTCTGGCTGGCAACAGCCTGGTTTGGCTGCTGAGACCACAGGCGGGACTTGAGGCGGGAGTGAAGAGGCAGCGGGCAGCTCGTGTCTGTGGGGGGCTCGAGGCCGTGTGCCCGGAGCGACACGTGGAAACACACTATGGGGAAGGAGGATGAGCTCCAGCTGGAGTGCCTGTGCTGCAAGAACCAGAAGAAATTCAGCCTTGTCAGGGTTTTCCAAGTGTGTGTTGATGTTCCCCAGGAAACGTAAAAATTTGGGGAAATGCCTCTGGAGGAGAGGCTTGCTTCTCCAGCACCGTGCTCCCCAGGAGCCCCAGTGATGTAGGTGCGGCTGTCTCCCTTTGGCTCCCTGCACTCCTTTCAGGGCCTCCTTGAGGCTCCATGCCCTTAGCAGAGGTGCGTGGGAAGGGAGAAGGCTGTGAAGAGCAGCTTTGGCATCTGCCTGTGCCTGCGGAGACCAACCCAAGCACCTGCAGCAGGGTGTGTTCCCCCCCTTGAGCACAGGTGTGAGCCGGACCATCTCTGCCCAGCTGAGAGCCCCAAAGTTCTCTCGGAGAGATGTGAATTCAAAGGCCTTTACTGCACACACTAATGCCATCTCACCTATCTGGTGTGTTTTTAACCCTTGGCAAGATGTGTTTGCCTCTTTCTGGCTGGAATCTGCTCTGCTCCAGGGCCAGCAGCAAGCGGGCTGCAAGGGCCAGGCACCGTGGAGAGTGTTTCCCTGAGCACTTGGCAGGTCTGGGTGTGTCCTGGGCTGTCTTAGACACCGGGGCACTTTGGGTGAGCTGAGAGCGGCCCCAGGGCCCGTGGCAGCGTGTCCAAGCAGCCCGTTGAGACACGGTGGAGCGTGGTGACCGTGGAACCGAGTGGAACGGTGTGGAACAGGGTGTCCAAGCAGCCGTTTGTGATACACGGTTACATAGGTGCTGGCGGCGAGGTGGCCACGCCAGAGTGCTCGGTGCTCGCGACGGGACAGGACGCAGAGAGCAGAGCTGTGAGGGGATCCCACAGAGCCAGCTCCTTCGTGCCTGACCCGGAGCTTTTCCCAAGCGCTACTCCTGCGGCTGGCCTCGCGGCCAGACTGTGACACCGCTGACTCGGACCTTTCTGAGGGACCTGTCTCGAAGGTGCCCTCGAGGTCAGACAGCGCGATGGCAGGCAGAGTGTTCAGCCTGTTCAAGACCCTTCGGGGAAAAAAAGAAGAAAGGCCCTGCAGCTGCCCCAGCACAGCAGCCTCCAGAGCCGGAGCAGTTGCAGCCACTGCAGGATGGTGAGTGGCAGAGCTGGGCCATAGGGCTGGTGCTCGGAGACACCTTGCCCCAATCCCATCCCATCCCATCCCATCCCATCCCATCCCATCCATCCCATCCCATCCCATCCCATCCATCCCATCCATCCATCCCGTCCATCCCATCCCATCCCATCCTCTCTGAACATGCCCACGCACAGGGCTTTGGGCTGCTGTGTACAGATCATTCCAGTACTTTATCACCCTTCTGTAAAAAATATCTTCCTAATATCTAACCTATATTTCCCTTGGCGCAGCTGAAGACTCTGTGCTCTTATTCTATCAGATGCTGCCTGGTAAAAGAGACCAACCCCCACCTGACTACAGCCACCTTTCAGAAACTGAAGAGAGTGATAAGGTCACCCCTGAGTCCACTTTTGTCCAGGATGAACAATCCAAGCTCCCTCAGCCACTCTTCACAGGACTTGTGTTCCAAACCCCTCACCAGCCTTGTTGCCCTTCTCTTGACTCGCTCCAGCACCTCCATGTCCTTCCTAAACTGGGAGCCCAGAACTGGACACAGCACTCGATGTGCTGCCCAACCAGTGCTAAGCACAGGGGAAGAATCACTGCCCTGCTCCCGCTGGCCACACCATTCCTGATCCAGGCCAGGAGCCATTGGCCTTCTTGGCCACCTGGGCACACTGCTGGCTCATGCCCAGCCTGTTGTCCATCAGTGCCCCAGGTCCCTTTCTGCCTGGCCACTCTCCAGCCACTCCGTTCTCAGCCTGTAGCACTGCAGGGGTTGTTGTAGCCAAAGTGCAGGACCCAGCACTTGGTCTTGTTAAACTTCACCTTGTTGGATTTGGGCCCTGGATCCAGCCTGTCCAGGTCCCTCTGCAGAGCCTTCCTCCCCTCCAGCAGATCCACACTCACACCCAGCTTGGTGCCATCTGCACATTTGCTGATGGTGCACTCAGTGGCCTCATCCAGATCATCAGTGTAGTTATTGAAATCCACACTGGCTGGCTCCTATCCCTCAGCCATCCTACAGGTGCCCTGTGATGGCACTCAAGGTGATCTGTTCCATCACCTTGCTGGGCACCGAGCTCAGGCTGACAGGCCTGGAGTTCCCCAGATCCTCCTTCCAGCCCTTCTTGGGGATGGGCTCACATTGGCACCTCCAGTCCTCTGGGACCACCCTGGTGAGCCAGGACTGATGGTTAATGATGGAGAGCAGCTTGGGGAGCTCATCTACCAGATCCCTCATCCCTCTAGGATGGATCCCATCTGATCCCAGAGACACCTGTGAGCATCTTAGTGGCTCAGCAGGTCCCCAGCTGCTTCCTCCTGGATTACAGGGGTCTGTTCTGCTCCCTGTCCCCATCTACCAGCTCAGGAGAACACTTGCCCTGAGGGTAACCTATCATAATTTTGACAAGAGAGGCAAAGATGGGGTTAAGTACCTCAACCTATTCCTTTATTTTGCTGGCCATATCCCCTCTAATAAACAATGGACATTTTCCTTGTCCCTCCTTTCGCCATTTGTGTATTGATAAAATCGTATTTGTTATCCTTCCCAGAAGTGACCAGGTGATGTCCTAATGGAGCTTCTACCTCCCTAATTTTCTTTCTTCATGACCTAACAATGTCTTTAAACACTTCCTGAGTTACCTGCCCCTCTGTCCAAAGGTGATGCAACCTCTTTTTTCGCCCGAGTTCAGGGAAAATGCTCCATTCCCAGTAAGGCCAGCTGTTTTCCTCACTAGCTCATAATTTGGCACAGAGGGAGAGGTTGTTACTGTGCCTTCACAATTTTTTTCTTGATGTCTGTCCCTCCCATAAAAAAATCAGTGCTTGATTCAGTACTCACAAAATTTGCATCCTGAATAGGTCAAAAATTGCTCTCTCTAAGTCCAGTGTAGAAGTTTTGTTGATAGCCCTCCTTCTTTCACAGAATATTTAAAAAGTCATAATTTCATGGTCACTGTACCCCAAAAAGCCTCTGACCAACACATCTCCCACCAGCCCTTCTCTGTCTGTGAACAGCAGGAGACAGAGCTTTCCTTGGGAGTGGGAAGAGAAGGAAACCTCCCTCAAGTGCAGCCTGGAAGGTTCAGCCTGGAGGTGAGGAAACAGCAAAGCCCCTGCCAGGGCAGAATGCTGGTGGCCGAGGTGTCCCAGCGTGAGGCTGGGCCATGCCATGGCTCTATGTGCCAGGAGCCGGCAGCGCTGGGTGCAGGGAGCCCAGGGAGGGCACAGCAATGCTGGGCTGAGAAATGCTGGGGGGACAGTGAGATGGGCGTGTGCAGCCGGCCAGGGCAGAGGAGCAGCACGCACAGGGGCACAGGCTGCAGGAGAGATGGCCAAGGGCTGGGCAGGGCTGGCAGGGCCAGAGGCACCCAGGCCTTTGTGCCCTGGGCTGGGCAGCACCTCTGGAGCTCCACAGAAGGAACTTTCCTTGCAGGGGCTGCACTTTGCTGCTGCCCCGGCCCTCCCTGAGCAGGCTGGCAGGGCTTGCAGGGTGATGCCATTTGTCCTTGCTGCCCCTCCCATCCCAGTGCCCCAGGAACAGCCCCGAGCCACCCGTGAGGGACAGGCCCTGCTGGGCCAGGCCTGGGCTCAGCCCTTGGCCTTTCTGCTGCCTCCAACCAGCCCAGGCCTTGCTCAGCATTGCAGTTCCTGCTCACAGCCTCTGGCTCCTGCAATCCTGCCCTCAAGGATCTGCTCTTACCAGTCCCTGGGGAGCCTTTGGCAGTCCCTGCCCTCAGTGGGGCCACTGATGCTCCAAGGGACTTGGAGTTTTGCTTCTGACTCCTGGAGCAGCTTCTTCAACCTTCTCTCAGTGCCTGAGGCTGCTGGACTCAACCCCAAATCCACCCTGTTATAAATATGATTTGTGCTAATTAAATTGTAATTATATGAGCAAAATTGTTGCTTTATATCAATAAAAAATTGTACTTGTAACAAAGCATAAAGGATAAAGGAAATGGTTAAAGCAGATGGAATCATCCTCCAGATGTTCGGAGCGAAGACACTAAGGGTGTAGGTGTAAGAACAGAATCTAGAAATAACACTTTTGACCTATAATTGAGCCAAATTGGGATGATTTCACTTGGACAAGACTTGTTATAGGCACATACATTTAATTCTATTACCCTAAGCTCAGTGTGCCTGCACTTCCTGCAAGGCCAAACAGCAAACACTGAGGAAGACCCAGAGGCTTCATTGGAAACAAGAGCCCCGAAAGGAGGAGAGACCCCCGACTACTGGTGACACATGTGCAACACAACATAGTGATGGAGATTTTAGGAATAGAAACGAGGAGGAGCTTTCCAGAACATTCTGTATTAATATGTATTAGTAACAGTATATAAGTAGGATTTTATATGTTGTGACAGGAAGGGCCCTACCTGTACCCCTGGTTGGTTTGCTTATGCTTTACTCGAACCAAACCTCAGTTATACTAAAATACTCACTGCCAAATTCTGTATTTACTTAAATATATGTAGCTAAAATACTTTGATGGTATTCATTTATATACAATTGCTGCTATTACTAATAAATTGATGCTAAATTTAATTTTGTTGTTTGATTAATTGAGCAATCAAAGACTCCATTCATAACAACTTTGGGGAACATTAAAATACAGAAAGATTCCAGGAGCTCTTTGTCTTCCTTCAATTGTCTTCAAGTCTCCAGGGCTTGTGCAGATGCTTGGAGACAGTTTGGAGTTTTCTTAAGTGAAGATTTGAAAGTGCATCTCACGACTTTATTTTACTCAAGGGAAGGTTTTTATATTTTTCAGTCAGAGGCAAAGTGATAGAAGCATTTCCCAAGTGACCTTGATGCAGAATGTCTCCTTAGGAGGTCTGGGCACGTTGAACAAAGTGCCCCTTGCAGGCTGACCCAGTTTGGACAACCTGCTCCTCACCCCCATCACAACCATGGCATGATATCTCCCACCTGGTGCTGAAAACCCAAAATATAAAAAACCTCATTAATTTATCTTTATAATAAAAATGTTATTTAATTTTAAAATTATATTTTCCTTATTTGTAATATTATTATTCTATATTTTATGACCTAATTTTTATATTTGTAATAAAAAATACATTATTAGAAACCAAAAAAAAATATTGGTCATTGCTTTTAAGTAACACAATTCCCTTCATTAATTAAGCTCTATTGGTTATTTGATTTTCCCCCTTTAAGGTAATTCAAAATGTTTCAGTCATTTTTTTCATCTTTTTTATCCTCTTTTTTTCCACACAGGGTCAGGGTGGGCACTTCGGGCTCCAGGGAGACATTTCTGGGGCACACTCAGGGCAGGTTTGGGTCTGGGGGAAGAATTTCGAGGTATAGGAGGACCCTTGAGGGTATTGAGTGGGCACTAAGAAAGAACTTGGGGATCCTGAGGGAATGTCTGGGCTTCGAAGTGGTACTTGGAGATCCAGGGGGCACTTGGAGGTCAGGCAGGGGAATCTGGGGCCCTTCGGGGTCCGGGCGGGTACTGGGGGGCTCTAACAGGGCTCTGTGGGGAGCGGGGGATGATGGGAGTTGAAGGCGAGGGTATAACACAGTTTAATTGGGCCGCGGAGCATCATGGGAGTCCTAGGCGCAGCTGCAATGTCTCTCGGTATGGCGCGGAGCATGATGGGAGATAAAGTCATGGCTGGAATAGCACTCCACGGCACCGCAAAGCATGATGGGAGCTGTAGTCCCGGAAGTGATTCTAACAGAGCTTTTGCGGGGTCTGGGAGGCCACTTGGGGGACACTTTTGCCTCTGAACGGCAACTTCAGGTCCTCAGAGAGGAATGTATACATTTCAGGAGCATTGGGGGGAGCTTGGGGAGCTCTAACCGGCCTCTTTAGGGCATGGGGCACAACAGGAATTTTAGGCGACTGACTGGGTTATGAGGTGCTCTGAGCTCGCTGGGGATGGCAGGAGATGAATCCCCAGAAGTGCCGGTAACGGGTATCTGCGGGCTTGGGAGCATTCAGGGAATTCAGGGACGTTTTTGGGAGGTTCTCAAATGGTCGCTGAGGGGGCACTTAAGGATCCTTGGAGTTTCT
>NW_026612651.1:515349-547129 GCF_029582105.1 Oenanthe melanoleuca
TATTTCCATGAAACAGCAATGTGGAATAATATATGTTATGTACATGATCTAAAATGAGAATTATAAAAATAAAAAAGATAGTTAGTACATAGAACATAGCAGTTCTCTTTTCTAAGCATAAAAGTAATTTGGACTTTCAGAAGAAATTGAACAAAAATACCCTGGTATAGGCACAGCTTTTTAATTGCACATAGCAAAGGTCAGTTACAAGAGAAAAAATTTAAACTTGAGTAAAACTTAAAAAAATAATTTCTCATACAGGAACTGCAAATCAGTTTTTGATCACCTCCTATGAATACCAACCATCCACCAACCAAAACAATCCTCCCCACCACTAGGAAAGACAAGCTGATGACACACAACTGGGAACAGAGCATTTGTACCCAGTGTACACTGCTCTCCTTGCAATCAGGACAGGAATGCTCACATTACCTTTATTCCAGGTGACCCTCTAACAATAGTAGTGAAGAAATTATAGCCAAGGGATCAGCACTGCCAGGAAAGCCCAGAGGGTAGAGATCCCACTGGCCTCACAAAGCTCATGCTAAATCTCATGCCAACACACTTAACATACAATAAAAACACTAAGGTTTGCATGAGGGTTTGCAATGTTTATTTGTGGGTGGTCTTGGGCAAGGCCAGGAGTTGGACTTTGATGATTCTTGTGGGTCCCTTCCAGCTCAGGATATTCTGTGAGTGAATAGCACAGGACACCACAGAAGAATGCTGGCCAGCAGACACTGGCACCTTCAAAGTGATGGAAAGTCAGAAAAAAAAAATACTTTACTCAGGTGTCAAAAAGAAGCTAAAAGCTTTTTTTTAAAAAACAAAAAACAACTAAAATTGACATCACCTACTCCAAAGGTTTTTAAGCAAACACCTGAATAATGAAAAATTTACCACATTCTATAGCCATCAGAACATCTCCAGCTCTTTAGCCTCCTTCTGTCCTAGCATCTACTAATGTTCACCTAGTGGGTGCCTCTTGGCAGCAGTCACTAGGGCCCTATAATAAGCATTGTCTCCCTAACTAGAAAGGCTGAGTGCCCCTGGTTTAAGGTTGTGTATTTTACTTCACAAGTTCAGATGGCTATGGTCACAGAGACATCATGATTTCCCACAACTCACCTGACAGGTAAGCATCACAAAGCTTTGGTGTCTTGATCCCCAGCCATCATCCAGGCAAAAAAGATACAAGAAACATAGCTACAGACTTTTAAACCATGTCCTTGTCTTCAAGTATTTGGAAACTAGTGGAAAATTTGATAAGAGACCATTTTAATGTGGGAATGACAGCATTTTCCAGATTAAAGGGAAACACCAGCACTTCATTATTTCTTGTTAATGCAAGATAGATGGGACTTATTTTTAGCTGCTATGTAAGAAATAAGTTTATTCTTGTAAGTTCTTATTTCTAAAGTTACCTCATCATGAGCTTCTCTAAGGCTAACTGATATTTAAGATGTACTCATTTGTATGTGTAAAACTTTTATATAACCTAAGCATAATATTGCCCAAAAGAATTATATTCTCTATTCAAATCCTAAAGTACTTATAGTTTTTATCTGCAATATTATATTTCTACAGGAAATTATTCCTATATCTAATGAATGCTCCAATATTGAGATAAAAATTCTTGCTTGTAATATAGCAAATTCTAAAACAGCAATATTGTATAATGTCATTATTAAGTGCAAATAAGACCATTCTATGAATAGAACCTGCAAGGTCACTTCACATAATAACTGGTTATCAATTTAGTATCAGCATTTAACTATCAAGTGCTGATTTTAATTGGGAAGTTAGTCAATCATCTGGCAGTGTTTAAACAAGCTGCCAGGCTCATAAAGACAATCAAGACAAACTCTCCAAGAGTTTAAAAAAAGTTAATTCAGTAACTTATTTGATATTTGCCAATATGAAGACTTTGTTTTACACAGTCTAACAATTATTTAAGTTTAAAAGAGTATATTTTAGGTTGGTAATAATATATAAAGCATTAGGGAAAACACATAAATGTTTCTGCAACTTGAGGCATCACTAAGACTGAAAATTTTGAAAACTGTGAAAACCATCAGAGAGTTCTAGATGCAGATTCTCTGTATTAAATTCAGTTATTCAGAATGATTGCAGTATTCTATCTTCCCTTGTATCCCTTTGCAGGCTGTCATGTTAGGTTAAATCCACAACTTTATCCCAAGACTAATCTTGGAGGGAAACTATATACAGAAAAATTTATTTTATTAGAAGAGTGGTGTGCTATTTCAAAACCTGACAGTAATCATGTTTTCAGTAGACTCACACTTAATTCCAGCATTGCTGGTGCTGCATGGCCTTGTGAAGAGGGAATAGAGATGCAAGAGTGAAGGCAATGATGCTCTGGCTCTTGCATAACTTTTTTGCTTGGCAGAATACTTTAAACAGGAATATTTATTGCTTTGCTCAAGAGAGCTCTCTTTGTGACCAAGAGAAGCAAGAAAAGGTCTTTGTGTTCAAGTGATCACCGACCATCACAAACAACTGATCCAGTTCAGACATCTAAAAGATGTCTAGCCTCAGCCAGCCATGAAGGATTTCTCTGCATTTAGTGGAGAGTATCTTTAGCTCATGATTCATACTGAACTAAAACTGAAATCTGAGGTGGGATGAATCACACACACTAGATGTCCATCTCTCTACTTCAACTACTGTTTTAGAGAGGATGCTCACCTTTTAGGTGACTCATTATGAAATTCAGCCCAGCAGATTAGGAGATGGCAACATGATCAAGAAGCAAAAGGAAAAAAAAAGAAAGAAAGCAGCCAAACAAAAGCTTGGAGTACCTTAGGAGTACCAGAAATCAAATTGAAGTGTTTGTACTCTTTCATAATGCATCCTGTATATTAATGTATATTTACAAAAGGGACTGCAAAATCTTCCTACTGTGGCAGATACTGGACATGCTTATTCAGGATGCAAGACCTAGTAATACAGCATTTTAAGAAATTCTAAATGTCTAAAACTCTCTTTGTCCCTCATGCATTCCCTGTTTTTCTATGAATAGCAACAAAATATTAACAAAAATGCTTTGAAGGACTGCATTTCCATTTAAAAGTTTGTTTGCATGAGAGAAATAGTATCTTCTCATTAAAGAATTACCAGTTTATTATACTTTCTTACATGAAGTATGACTTTGGTGGGGATAGGTAAAATTATTGTATTGTTTAGTACTGGTTTTCCAATAAGGCTGTTAAAACTTTCTGCTGGATTTCTGAACTCCCCTTGGAAAACAGGAGTTTGAAGAGAGAGTGGTACAGATTAATGGTAGCTAAAAAATACTGGTTTCTAAAGGATTCAGGGAATTACTAACAACTACATTAAAATTCTGCAAGGAAACATCTGAGAAAAGCATTTCCATGTTTATTTTAAAAAATCAACCCTGAATTATGCTGAATACATTAAAAAATTATATCCCAGATCAGTGCAGGAGGACATGTGACTACCAAATACAAACTCTGCAATATTAGAGCCACCTGTCTCTCTTACTCTGTCTCTCCCCAGCAATTAGAAACCAAGAAAGATTTTACTAATACCAATTTATATGTGGCTACCCACATGTTAAATACAAGTTCAAAGGAGCTGGAAAAGTGGACTAATCATTAACAGAAGCCTTGTAATAATCTTGTTGGAACTGCTAGATATTGTTACTAAAAGTGATTTGGCATGCAGTAATTTTACAAAAGTCTTAAACATGTAAGATACAGAAGGGTTTTTTATTGGTGTACTGCTCTGACACTTTTATAAGTGTATAGACAGAAAATGAAATAACAGCAGTCTGCATAAAGGAAGAATATTTCTTTGTTTCACCTCTCTGTTAAATCTTGGTAAACCTATGAAGACACATCACAGAAAGCAAGTTACTACCATGGTAAACCTTTTCAAAATTCAAAAACTCTAAACCT
The DNA here is from genome assembly GCF_029582105.1 of Oenanthe melanoleuca. NCBI lineage: Eukaryota > Metazoa > Chordata > Aves > Passeriformes > Muscicapidae > Oenanthe > Oenanthe melanoleuca. The sequence goes on from NW_026612651.1 coordinate 519,291, forward strand.
ATAATAGTCCTAATCTGAACAGCTGATCACAATTTGAAGCTATTCTAATGTATATCCAATTATAATCAGCACTATGATAATGGCACTGTCATTAATCCTCTGTGCTATTTCTCATTATTTCTAGAGACACTGCTAAAAGCAAATTCATGGAGTTATTTAATGGAGATGGAAAGTTTCAGCCTTTGTATTGCTCGAAATTTTATATGGCATGCCTTATTTTCAGGAATTTCAAATTTTGGCAATACATTTTCAACAAAAAAAAAAATCTTTAATATCTGGTTGAGGTCTGTTGTTTAAGTATGCAACAATTTTTCAGATATTCCATTCCAGACTGAAATCAGATCAGAAAAGGCAGAAAAGATTTTCTATGCAATAGCTTTAGGACTTTCTACTCCAGTCTCATCAGATAATTTGTCACTTCACACTCTGGAGCAGCAGCAAACTGAAATGTGTCAACAAAGCTGCTTTTTGTGGTCCCTAGGAAAAAGAAACTACTGCCTCTGAACGAAACACAAACTCTTCTGGAAGATTTCTCTCCTGACACACACTGTGGAAATGGATTTGACAGCTAGATGCTCCAAGAAGTCCCTCAGTACCTGAATGTGCCCTCGTTCAGAGCCACTGTGGTTAATCAGGACATTCGTAGGACCTGCACCAACAGAACAAGGAGCAAAAGTTTTAAATTAAAATTAAAAGAGAGTTGATTCAGACTAGGTAGAAGGAAAAAACCCAGACTGATAATGAGGTGGTGAAGACTCAAAGAGGTTACCCAGAGAAGTGGTGGATCCCCCACACCTGGGAACATTCAGGCTGTCTACATCCATACCCCACACATCCACCTTCATCCATAGTCATCCTGGACCTCTCCTCAGGCCTGGACAGAGCTTGGCTTAAAATGGTCATAATTTTCCCTCTCCTCTTCCAGGCATGGAGAGCCAAGGACAAAATGCAAATGAAGTTAAAACATTAACGAGTTTTCAAAAAGAAAAATTGGCGATGGGGAAAGAACATCACCACAAAAATGCAAGGCTTTTTCTGGTGCTGCAGCTTTCTGTCACAACGGTACTACTGGCTGCTTCCTTTTCTTTTGCCCTGTACCCAGGCTCTGCTGAGGAGAGGGGATGACTTGTGCTTGGCCTCTGTGGCAGGCTGTAATTTGGACACAGAAAGCACTGGAAGAGGCTGAAATAAGCAGGATGGTCCTGTAATGGCTGGCATGCTAAGGAGAGAAATCTTCCAGTGCCTTGTGGTCCCACAAAAATCATTGAGGCATGTATAACACAAACAGCAGTGACAGCCTAGCTCTACACTGCAAGACAGTCTGTCACTGCAAGACTCCTCTCCCCTTTCAGAAGACCTCTCCAAAGATTTAAAAACAGTCAACTTGGCATTGATTCAGTGGGATTTTTTTGAAATGCAAAAAGCAGGTTTCAGGATTGTAACATAATTCAATTGTTTTGACACCTGGTGGTGAAACAGTTAATATACTCTGCATTACAGTCTATCATCCAAAGAAAATAGGTGAGAGAAACAGTTGTTGACCTTCATTTATCAACATGAACTTGAATGGATTATAATTTGTTCTCCACATTTCTACTGGTATTTGAGAGGAAAACAACATGTGTCAAGAATATCTACCTGAATCGCATTTTTTTAAAAAAGCACATACAGAAGAGTTATTGGGAAAAAGAAAAATGTCAGGTTGAACTGATAGAAAAAGGTTTGGATAAGGAGATTGAGATCTCCTTAGAAGACAGGGAAAAGCAGTGACAGGAAGGGAAGAGAATAAAGAATAAAATATTGTGGTTAAAAACATATGAAATAATTTTACAGACAAATTGGGGCAGCTGTGACACTGACAGTGTTATTACTTGGAGAAATTTCAAGCCTGTGGTTTTGGTGATTGATTTTGCTTTGGTTTGGGGTTTTTTCTAAATTATTCCTATTATAACTATTAAGACTGGAAAGATACCAATCTTTCAGTATCTTCTTACTTTTAAGATAAAATACCATCAACTAAATAAAACAAATTTCTGGTCTTGTTCTTCATGGGATTTGGAACATTTGAATGAGCCCATCAGTATGTTTGACTAGCAGACCAGACTTCCTGGGTAGCTGTTATATTGCATGAATAAATGCAGGTTTTAGCCCACACAATACAGCTGAGCTGCAATTCTTTTAGCTGTGATTAATTTCACAGACTGTTTTACACCCCATAAATTCAAGAAGCATGACAGCAAGCCAAGGGAAGGGTTGTTTCAAGGCAAGCTCTTAGGACAGTAACACACATCTGCAGTTCTACTGCAATATAGTAAAGTTTATGTATTTCAGTTCAGTATCAATAATTGTCATACCAGCCCATTGGAACTGCACACCAAGGGAGTGCAATACCATGAGAGCTAAGTGATATACATGAAAAATTACATACATATTGATTTGGTAGATGAACACACCTGTCTCTTAACAGATACAAACAAGTAAGGGCCTGTAATCTTACAGTAAAGTTTGAAAAATAATTTAAAATGGCACTCAGATAAGTAAATTAATTAAAACATGCATGTGATACTTCTGCACAGTATTACCTTCCATGGCTTTGTTTCCCTGGTACTGGAAGCCTTCTGCCCTCAGTTGTCCTCTTAGGACATTTCCTAACTCTTTAATCACATCTTATATTAGACTGCAATCTAAACAGCATTGCTTTCTGATCAGCATCTCCCAGGTCTCCAAACAGTGGACCCCTGACCATACAGAGTGCAACCAGTGGGCACCAACCAACCCAATAAACACGTTTCAGTGCACACACCTTCCTTGGGTGACAATGGCAAATCATTTCTGGCTACAGGCCAGCATGGCATTGCAGCCTCATGATACTGCACCACCAGTCCTTGATCAACCACAGATTTACTAGAACGGTTAAAAAGTTCAAAACATAGCTACTTCTGTAGCCTTTAAAAATTATGTACTTCTTTCAGATGTTTTGCTAATCTGTATTTTTTCCTACTGCACAGTGTCTACACTGTAAGACATGGAAAAAGCTTTCATATCACACAGCTCATTAGAAGCTTAAATGAACCAGTTTTAGATGTGTGATTTTGACCTCATTACTGTCCTCAATCAGTGAAATAAAAATGGTGGCTGTAGTAACATCATCTCTTGGATACATTACTGTGGGAATCAGCAATCAGATTCTGCTCCTCAGACAGTGAAACTGCTATTGAATATATTTGCTAGTACTAAGTTTGATTAAATAATAATAGAGAAAAAGGCTTTTCAGAACTCAATAAGCCAATCAAACTACCTCTGAGCAAACTGGAGAGATTTATGCTACCTGCATTTTGTCATAACCTTGGCCCATTTTCAAAAAGCTGTAGAAAAGAGACCCTTACTGACACAGTTCCTATGCCACTGCATAAACATATCTTAATCTGTTTGCATGTGACACACTGCACGTCACAATAAAACTCACCACGTGTCTGAAGTCCAGCTCTGAAGGTGAAACATATGCTTAAGATCAGTAACAATCTTTTAAAATACTCCTTATCTCCTGAATGAGATTATCTCTGTTTTTCACTTTCCCCACACTGGTGCCAGTCCCACACTGAGCACAGGATGAGCCACACTGAGCTGCCCCTTTCTCTCCACTGCCTACAGAAGGAGCTGAGGAAACTGCAACTCACCTGAGGCTTGGTGCTGAGCCCTTAAACAACCAACTGCACTCAGCCCATCCAACAGAAACTAGGTGGATTATCTATGGCTGCATTCAGTTTAAGAGATTTTCACTTTCATGTACTAGGTCATTTTCAGAACTTTATCCTTCCAAATGTATTACTACATAAACAAACATTATTTGAATTTCTAAAAATATAGGGATGCTTTCAGTTTATAAATCTTTAGTTTCCATGTATTTGTGGGTAGTAAATTTTCTGTGTACAGCTTGCCTGCTACATGTACTGGACATAAAATGTATGTTATTTTTGTGAGACCTGAGTGAGCAATACTTACCCCAAAGACTCAATAATTCACTAACAGATCAGAAAAAAGATGTTTCACCCAGAAAAAAATACAGAACAAATTAGCACTTAGACAAGTTTCCAACAAGCTTGCCAAGCCAATAATCTTCAAATTTTGCAGTGTTCAAGTGAAGCTATTCTAATTTATTGATTTATTTGTACTTGGCAAATAGACTTTGACTGCTTTTTAATTCAGTTTCATTTTTACCATTAAAACAATGGTAATTTTTTTTCCTGAAAATATGATGGGAGATGTCTAAAATCATGTTATCAAACAATTCTAAATTGTTTTGTATGTAATATTATTCTGAAGTAAAACTATTCTTAGAAGTTCCTGTTTCCCAAATCATGCAGCTCTATGGGATGCTGGGTTTTGATAGGTCTTTTATGATTAGGCAAATATTCCTTCTTTCATTTTGACATGTGTATCATATTAAATTCTACAACCTGCTTCTTGCTGCAGTATAAAACTGGAAGGTTGTACCTTCGATTTCTTTCATCGTGTACTTCCAATTAGTTTAATAATGTTCCCTGCACACCTGTAGAGAAATGGAGTTTTGAACAGAGGCAGAGTGCAGACAGAAGAAAAGATTTATCTCTATTTTCAACAGCAGGTAGGGGAAAAGCAATGTTTTACTCTTCTGTAGTCCTCTTCTCCCTTCCTTCCTCTACTTTCACTCCTCATAGATGCATGTAACACGATGTCAGCCTCCATCCATGGAGACAGCATGGAAAGATTTGGGCAAAAAGCTCTCCATGGCTGGATTGCTCCTACCTGCTCCTGGTCAGGTGAAAAGCTTCCTTCTAGCAGAAGGTGATGTGTCATTAGGCATACAATAAAAGTAATTTACCTTAAAGTAATTTCTCCTGAGTATCCTCAACTATCTTATGATCTACAGCATTCAAATTGGGAGGGGATTTTTTTTTTTTTTTTAGCAGAAGATAAAGCAGACTTTTTTCAGGCTGTTTTTAGCCTGGTTTCCTATGGAAACAAGACCGAGCAACAATATAACACAGTCTGTGTGTCCTCTCCTTGTAATTTCTGAACTAAGTAGCCTGCTCTCAACTAAATGTGACTGAGGAGATAGAAATCTCAAAGATAGTTACTCTCTTATAAATTTTGAAAGCGGCAGCTGCTGGAGAGAAGAGAGACCAGGATCCTTGTATTAACATGCAGGGTGCTAACAATCTTATCAGCCCATTTCTGCTGTCAAGTGTGGCAGCCAGCATACCATCACCAGAATATATGCATATTCAGAGATAAAAGAAGACCTCTATAATTCAATTATTAACCAAGGGACATAAATCCACAAGAAACTGGTCCTCTTCAATTTTGGTTTTTTTAGGCTTTTCTCTTTTAACTAGACAGCCAAGACACTAGGCTGATGAGGAGGAAAAACTAAATGAAAAGAAGGAACAGTTTAAATGAAAACTATAAGCATACAAAATCCATACTGTAGCAAAAGAGTAAATAGGTGGAATAGAGAGTTTATCAGTTACTATATTATAAGGATGGACAGCTTTTAAGGTTATGCTGTACATATAAATACATTTACAATTTTACCAGGTTCAGAAGTTCTACTTACACACACACACACAAACACAGATAGAGGAAGGAGACTATGAGCATCAGATTTAGCTGCAACTAACTAACATATTGAATGATTCAGCTTTTTCATGCAGATAAAAATGACATAAGGCTGAAAATCATTTCCATTTCCTATATTCCACAGCCAAGGAAAAACATAATGGTTAAAAAACTGGGACTCCCCCACCAAAACCATTTTTACATCTCTTGAGTGGTTAGTTTGAGATGGTCTAGCATAATTATCTATGCCATAATTTCTCCTAGCCTGTGTCAAAAATACTTCAAAAAACACCACCAAATACTCACTGATTCCCTGTCAAAATCCATGCATTGACTAAAGAAAGTGGTATGAAGAGTTATTTGTTACACAAAGTAGCATAATTGTTCATTATACATCCAATTGTCTGTCGGTGTTTACTATAAATAAGACTGTTCTGTTCCAAGATTTCACAAGAAAAATACATATTCCAAGCTTTCTGCCAAAAATTTTCAAAATCTAAAAAGTATTTCTCAGCTAGCAGCTCCTGAAATATAGTTGATGTTTGATCAGTATCAATTACCAAGGAGAAAAAAATTAAAGAATGGAAAAACAATTACCTTCATTTTCACTCATTTTTGCAGCAACTTTTTTTCAGATCTCTTCTCCCTTGCATCCCCTCTGCTCATGCTGGGAATCAGGTGTGTCCTGCCAGCAGGACTTGTTAATTCAAGGAGCTGCTGCTGTCCAATTAAGCTTGCTGCCAGATCACAGACAGCCAGACACTCAGGTACCTAATTCTCCTTCCTAGTTCAGCAGTAAATGCAACACCATTAGCAGCATAGTCTAGGTATTAATTCACTCATTTGTAGGCATGCTCTAAGGTTAATTCATGTCACTCCAAATGGAAAAAAAAACTAAAAGAAGTGAAGAAGAATATCAAGCACTTAAATTAGCCTCAGTGAAAAAACAGAGTTGCCTTTAGTCAAGGAAGCAATCCAGAAGACCTGAACTCAGATGAAAGTTTACTCAAGCAATCTACTTTTACTATTCAATAGTTCCTGGGTGCCTAAAATGTCCCTTTAATACATCCTCAGATATTTTCCAGGTTTGGGAATGCTGAGAAGCCAGAATTTAGCTAAAATGAAACATAAAAATCAGGTTAATAATCTCTGATCTACCTTCCATGGAAAACAAAATTCATTAGATATTTTCATGACACACTGGATCATAATCCAGCACGTTTGAAGTACAGTGTTAACCAACTTTTAAAATGTAATACAAAGTGCTTTTTTTTTTTTTTTTAGTAGCTGAATGTAGCTGATCATATTTTCAATTTGTAGTCTGCAGGCATTGTGCAAGAACAGAGTCTCTTGGTGTAATCCATAAAGAATAACTAAGAGCATCCCAATCATCAATGAGACTTAAGTTTGCTATAGATGGATATACCTCAGCCAGAGTAGCATTTAAAGAAAAATCAGTATCTTTATTCAGTGGATATACTCTGATTCAAGGATATACTCAGGATATTTTCAGACATAACAGTTCAGCTCTTTTCCTTGGCTTCTGCAATTCAAGCCCCTGTCTCCTACTACTCTGCAGGTTATGCAAAGCATGAGGCTGTGTGACCTGAGGGAGAAATCAGGTATGGGACACAGCTCCTGACACTGCTCACTGTATTATGACAGAAGTAGATAGTCAATCCAGGCTGATGGAGGATCCAATTAACCTCAGAGAACTGTAATGAAGTGGCCCAAAAGTAGCCACCAATTAGCAAAGGGACCCATATATATCTTAAGTGCTATCTCTCTCTAAATCTCCAAAGAGATATAAAAACAACTTTCCTAAGATGAAGACACTCTTTCTTTTAAAAATGTGCTTGGGATCACTCTTTTCCTTCAGGCAGCACTTGTAAAAATCCATCTGATGTTTTCAAGTCCCCCACATACACTTATCTAATGGATTCACTGCTGCTTTGAGGTGGGAGAGCTGAAGCTTTATCAGCAGCATCTAATTTCCCTGGAAAGTATCCTCACAAATGGGTTGTACATTATTCTGGCTGGAAGAGCCAGAGCCTCCTCCAGCCTTTCCTTAGTCAAGAGGAGAAAGAAAAAAGAGCATGATTCTGTAGCTTTGAGGGTAGAGCAGCTGTGGGAGAGAGAAGTATGCTCCAGATCCTTCTGCCATAAATGTTTATGAAATGTATTCAGTAACAGATTAACATAAGGAACTAGACAGATCCTAGAAGCAGGCTTAAAGCCCTCAACTCCATGTTTGTCCCCCAGCAGCTCTGTTATCTTGAACTCAGTTCTCACCCTTCCAGCCTATACTTTCTTGAGTGCAAGATAAAGAGCTCCTAAGAAATTTGTATGCTAGCTATGTTCAGCCTCCAGTAGCCAAATCTTCCTTTTAATTTGTGGGTGTTTCAATTTCTTGGGTTTTTTGAATTCTTCTCATGATGGCAAAAGCAACTTTATTTCCAGCCTCCTTAAAAAAGCCATCCAAAGAAATAGATGACATAACAACATAATAAAAGGGACAAAATTAGCAGTCATGAAAAGTACAGAAGGCTTGGAATAAAATATATATTTGCTGGGAATAAAAGCAGTGACACCTCAGTAACAGTGGCACTTGAAAGAGAGATCTGCAGGCAGGGCTTTTTACAGACACAGAGGCCTGCAGGATACTGTGGTTACCTTGCTGCATACTCAATTTGACCTCAGTTAAAAAGGAAGGATGGGAGAGAGATGGGTGCTGATGTGCAGGGCACAGCCAGCATCACTCCCCCATGACTGAACAACAGGTTTACTGAGATCCACAGAACCTCCTCTGCACTTTGTGGATCCCCTTTGAGCACTGCAGCCCATGTGTGCAATCCTCAGAGTCAGAGTGTTCTCCAGTCTAGAAAGAGCAAATACTCTATGTCAACTAGCAGAAAGAGCAAGAACAATATTAACTAGAAAGCTTGTATGTTTATAAAATATTTAAATACCTATTAATATAGTATTTTGAACCAAATATATAATGCAGAAGATACTTCAGGTAGTGTGAGAAGGAATTAAAAGATAAATAGAAAGCATAGTGTAGCATTGAAAGATGCCACAACTACAAAATCTATGTAACAGGTACTGATTGCTCCTTTCATTGTGTGATACATTTATTATCTAGAGCTTGATGAAACCTAGTGTCACTGACCAAGGCTTCAGCTTTTATCAGGCTGGGAGATACAGCAACACATTCATGCAGCTTTTATGATGCATATAGAAAATGAGAGGCAACAGTTGGATCTAGCAGCCAGGAAAATGGAATTTAAGCACTGACTCAAGAGTTACTGCACTCTAGTAAATATGTTTCTCTTGATAGTATTTTAATCAAGTGTTCTTGAACTTGGGCAATACATCTGCTGTATTTCCCAAGCTATCATACACAAAGATTCTCAAGCTGCTATAATTTATAAATGGACCTCACTCTGTCCTCCCAGATGTTATTAAATCCAACCAAAAGTGCCCATGTCACCATGCACTCCACTGCCTCTAGAGCAAAGACCACATTTCAAGTTAGAAAAAGGATACTGAGAAATTGAAATAATAAGGAAAAAAAACCACAAATGAGCAAAAAAATAAAAAAAAAAAAAAACAGAAAAAAACAAACCAGAAAAAAAACATAAATACAGCCCAGAGAGATGATGCTCAGGAAGAAGGAATGAGAGTTTGCAACATTTTGATGCTAATAATAAATACAAATTTAGAAAAAAACACAATTTCAAATTTTGCCCACAGCTCTTTTGAATGTCTGTATGCCCCTGAATGTCTAATACAGCAGTGGTTTTGTTCTATATGGCTAGTGATCTAGTACCATTTAATTAAAGCAATTACACTAGAAATTCATTTTCATGAAGGAATAACATGCTTTGCTCGTTAGACAGAAGCAGACAACTGAAAACTGAGTTGATTCCACATGATTTCAATTGCTAATTTTTAATTTTATGGCAGTCCTTGGATGCTGTGGCAACTTCATTTCTGCAATGCTTGAGTAAGGGCATATCAGGCTTTTCTTGGGCAAAAGGCAGCCCAATCACATTCTTCCATAGCATCTGGAAAGCTCACAACTTTAGGGCAGATTTTCAAAAGAGAATTACTTTTGTTCCCCACAAGTTTTATGGCAGTCCCCAATAATAAGAGCTGTTGAAAACTCCATCCTGAAAGCACAGCTTTTAGGTCACCAGTAATTGTTCATCAACCATTTCTTTCAAAGCCTCTCATCACCTGAAAAAACCTTTTCAAGAAACTACTTTATATAGAGACATAGCTTTTTTTGGGGAGCTACACATGTATATGAAGGGACAGAGTTTTTTCCCATTTAAAAGCAGTGCAGTCTACTCACAGAGAGCAATTGCAGAAAACACTGTTGAAATTACATGTGTTCTCTAGCAGTTTTCAAAGGGATCTAAAGGCAGACCTGGGGTATGTTTTATCCTCTGTCTTGTTGCAAAAACTGCCATTAGATCATCGCTTCCATTTTGTGAGAAATCTGTGCTCCTAAATAGTTTTTGTAGGTGGAGAAGGAAGTTTGCTTTGTTCCACCTTGTTGTAATATTGCTTGTCCATTGACATTGCCATTTAAAGAGCCACTGGCTGAAATCAAAGCCTTTACAAAAGTCATGCAATTCTTCATCTACTGCAGTCAGCTGAACTGTACCAGCATCTGCCTAACCTGAATAAATACAGAGGGGATGCAAAGTGGGATTCCCAAGTGGATTATTTAGACATGCACAGACTTGATGAGCTCAATGTTAAGGGTCTTCCTCATGTATTCTTGTGATTGTGGACTTGCTGGTTTTGGAGAGTTGCCAGAAAAAAATGGATGAAATTTTATGACCTAATTTACTGAACCACTCCCAAGATATATAAATAAGTGAAACCGTGGCTGAAGGTGAGGGTTTCCCAATTGCTAAAATGATTTAGCAATATTCAGAAATAAAATATAGATACAGCATCTACATCCCTGACAGGTAATCAAGATTATTTTTTTTCAATATTTATGTACGCTTCACAGATTTTTACACCTTCAGACTTTCTTGGTTGTTAGTTTGGTTTTTTTTTTCATTTTTCCAGTCTGAGATTTTGCACTTGCTTTAACATTTTGTTTTCTAAGGTGCATAAAAGCTAAAGATATGTAATCTTAAAGACCTAAAGAAATCCCAAACCCACATATTGGGTTGATTTATTATATTTTTAATACAAAAGAAAAGGCACAAAATTCACTTTTCTGTGAGAGGCATATTAGAAATTCCATTGATCCTAGGAAAATACTTATAAATTGTCTTAGCAATGGTTGTATTATGAATTAAGCACGTCTCCATCAGACACTGCTCTGTTCCCAACTCTGAAGCAGACACAGAAGCATTGCTCCAAGAACCTTAGGAAGAAAGCAAAGTAATTCTTTCACCTCTTTCTCAGTGGGTAAACAGACAGAACACTCTAGCTTAGGCTAGCAGAGGAGGAAAGCAGGAGCTTTTATTGGAGACAATTTCTTCCATGTAAGCAAACTATAAAGGGTCTGCAAGTAAGCTTTAATTCACAGAGGGAGGGTCTGTATACACAGAAACCAAGAGCAATGAAATCTTCAGAAAGGCTGTAACAGGCAAGGAAGATTGCTCTTATTAAGCATAGTCTTAATTCTGTATATAATTAATATATCATTCTGTATTTAGGTCCCATTTCTGCAAATTTATATTTTAAAGACATTGTATTTGGTTCTTAAATCACAAACACTGTCCGGATGACCTGACAAACAAGAAGAAATTCCTGATGAAAGAACATGGTACACATATGCTGAAACACTTAAAAGAATCCAGCCTCACAATGGACTATTTCAAGGGCATCCAGGGAATAAAAAATATATTTTTTTAGAATGGGATATTTTAAGAACCAGCACAACAAAAAACAGGAAAGAAAGAAGAAACATTTTCCAACACTTTCTTGTCAATAGGGAAGAAAATCTCTCCAGCACATTGCACAGAAATAGAGAGCATTCTTAAAACTGACCTAGGGTATGGACAGAAGATTTAAAACAAGATAATAAAATTCTGAGATGTGTATAATTTCCACCACCCCCCTACCCTCCCCAAGAATTTTAAATCCTGTCCAGCCTTTTAGCAAGAATCTAACTAGACTTAATTTTTCTGATTTTTCTCAGTTCCATTTCCCAGCCTGAGACACTTCACTCAATTTTTAACCTCACACTACTCTGCAGTCACCAGCTGTAGCATCCATCCTGCTGTCCAGTGTATGAAACACTATTACTGAGAGCACAACACATCACTGTGCTCTGCCTGCACACTCCCTATGTGCATTTTGCTGCTCACAAGCTCACTGCAGCTAAAAACCATTTCTTCTCAAAGAATTTATGTGCCTGAAAATTGGTAATTTCATTACTAAAGAAGATCCATCCTCCACAGTTAACTTGCTTTCAGTAATGGTCAGTGAAGCACAGCACCTGTGCCCCCTAAAGAAGTTTGGGAAAGAGCCAGATTCAATCCTACAGCAAACCCTTTGCTGGTTTTGGGAATCAGCAAGGAACTCTGCCTGCCTGCTAAGAAAACTGCAAGGGACCAGCATCAGAGAAGGAGGCAGAGCAGATTTCTCTGTAAAAAAGTTTTGTTAGGAGAAAGAATAAAAGAATGAGGAGTTTCTTATATTATATATAAGAATATATAATTAATTATATTATATATAAGAATATATAATATATATACATATATTTCCCACCTTAAAAAAAGGAGTTTTAGCCATTTATTTTTTCAGCCCAATGAGTGAGGTCCCTCCTAATTGTCTGATCTGTGGCCAGAGGCAGCCCTAGGTGAAAACACTGTCCTTGGGTGGTGTATATATCACAGAAACATAGGAAGGGTTGGGTTTGGGTTGGAAGGAACCTTAAAGACCATTTAGTTCCAACTCCTCCTGCCATGGACTGAGACACCTTCCACAAGCCTAGATTGTTCAAAGCTCCATCCAGTGTGATCTTGAACACTCCCAGGGATGGTGCTGCTGAATTTCTTTGTAAAAAGAGCCCATGCAGCACTGGGGGGAAATGCTGTGACTTAACCAACTTCAAGGAAGATTTAGTCCATGAAACCAAAAGCAGCTAACAAAGCAACCTTGAATTGATGTCCATTACAAAAACAAATTTAAGTTTAGGACTCCACATGCTCCAGTGATCCAAGACCTGGGAGAGGAGGTTAACACAGTGTAGGAAGAAGGATGCAACTCTGATAATGGATACAAAGAATGGAGAATTTATGGGCAACAAGGACATTTGGCAGGATTCCCAAAATACGGAGTCATCTGAAATCAGCTCCAAGTGGGTAAATAGTAATCCTGGCAGGGGGACTGCAACCACCAACCCACAGACCACTGACCCAGGAAACCCACCAACCAAAAAGAAGAGAGAAACTGAGTATGCAAACTAATAGCATGAGAAATAAGAGAATCATAAACCAATAGAAGATAGAATACTAAGTACCAAGAGAGCTTGTGACCTGTATGCAGTGAATACTAATTCCAGTGAACACTAATTCCCTTGTTTGCTAAAACATATAAATAATTAAAACTTTTGACAATTGGTGTACATATTGGGTGGGTCAATTCCCATGTACCTCAGTGCTGAATGAAGTAATATCAGCTTTGTAACCTAACAAAGTGTAGTTGGAGAGTCTATTTTCCAGTTTTTGGTGACAACACGACATCCACGGTTTCTCTGAGCCATTTCCATTGCCTCACTGCCCTCAGAGTAATGAATTTCTTCCTGATATATGATCTAAATATACCCATTTTCAGCTTAAAGCCACTCCCCTTGCCCTATCACAACATGTACTTATAAGAAGTTCCTTTTCTGCTTTCCTGTGCACCCCCTTTAGGTAATGGAGGTCTGCTTTAGGGTCTTCCCAGAGCTTGCTCTTCTTCAGGTTGAACAACCCCAATCTGCTCAGCCTGCCTCCATAGAAGAGGTACAATTCTATGATTCCATATACACTTAAATATCTATATATATATATATCTATATATATGTAGATACACACACATATATATATATAGTATATGTAGGTAGGTATGTATGTATGTATGTATTCATATACAAACCTATAGATATCTATTCCTGAGTTTCAGTGACCAGTTCAGAGAATTTTAACCAGAGAATTATGTGCTCCTGCTGGCTAAGACTAGGGATAGGATCTTTTGGTTCAGAACAAGTGTTTATATAAGGGCTGTCTAGTGGTCCCAAGACCCTACAAACTGGGGGTGAGCATGAAGATTCTGCTCTCTAGGGATATCTGACTCCACTCCATGACTCCTTTTACCCTCACTAATATGGGGAAAATGAGGGCAACTGCTTGCTCCATTGCCTAAAGAATGATTTCAGAATTATTTCAGCCTATGAACAAGGCACAATGAGCTGTTTTCATGAGCTGGTATTAAAGAAGTAGCTGAGGACTAAGCTGAGAGAAGTCTCTTTGGAAATGAACTGACTGGATGTTGATCAAGGTTATATTTACTGGAGGGCAGAAAAGGAGCCCAGAAAAGGAGAGACTGCAGGGGAAGTGTTAATACTGACAGAAATTGGCCACCCCCCAAAAAAAAAAAAAAAAAAAAAAAAACAAACTAGGAGAGGTACTTCCTCACAAGAAGGAAGGAGCATTCAGCTGACTGTCAAAGGGGAAGAGGGAGAGCACTATCACAATGTTGAGGAAAGAGGATAAATTTCAGTGTAGGTGCTAGGGGAAAAGATTTAGGTTCCCCATATAATTGGGATTTAGCATTTATAGCAAAATAGCAAAATAAAATAAATTAAAATAATTTAAAAAATAAAATAAAAGGCTGTGTAATGAAGCCTTCTATTAAGCACAATTATAAAGCACTTAAATAGCATCTTGCTCCAAGACTATTTTAAACTGCCTTAAGTAGACTCTTTCATGACAAACCTTTCTGGGTTAGGCTAGGACACATCCCTGACTGCTGTATTAGGATACAGGCAAGGCACAGCAACTGCTTTTCAGTAATCTCTGGTAGGTGTGGTAGCTTTTTAACTGGTTTGTGCTGCAGTACTCCTCAGAAAGGCTCACCTAGAGGCCAGATCACCATGATAGTTGTAGTACCTACAGTGCTGGATCTCCCTTTTGCTATTTTACTGTGTCTTATGACATACATAAGTACTTAAAATCCCCTGGTAGGTGATGATCAGGTAAAAAGATTACATCTGTCAAATATGTCAGATTTACTTTGGGAAATACTTTTGAAAATACTGGATCTTATGGCACATAATGATAGTGTCCCTGATTCAGATAATATTGTAATTAAAAGACTAGGAGGTAGAGAATTGAATTTTGCATCTTTTACGTCCTCATCTTGTGGAACTCGTAACTTTTTATCAGCCCTTCAGATGTGGCCACATAAAAACACACTGAGAGCAGATTACCATTAATGCTGGCTAACAAAATCCCCAGCTTAACACACTGCATTATTGAGTGAAGATGGAAGGTGGAAGTCCAGGGGAAAAATAGCATACACACAAACTATGTAATAAAAACCTCAAGAAAGCAAACACACCACAGTTGGATATTGTCATAAAATTCTCCCAGAAACAGAGAAAGCAGATATACAAGTTTCATACATTTGAAAGTTGCATATGTCTTCTAGTGCCAACATTTCAGACACTTAAAAATAATTAGAGTGATGTAGGGCTATTCAGTGAGGCTCACATAATTGTGGGGTTTTTTTTTAATAAATGGGTTAAAGTGTGGAAAACTTAAGTCACAGAAAATTTTCTTAGAAAATCACAAGCCTCTTAAGACTGACACAGATTGGTCCCTACAACATGAGGGCAAAATCAAAGAGGTGATACAATATGTCTCACCCTTCAAGTTTTGTCTGGTTTCAGCACTTTCACAGCTAAGTTAATTCAATGTTGCTAAATAACAAGAGAACTGAAGAAAAAGGAAAATATTTCTAACACTTCAGAACATAAATTCTATATTTCTACACAGCATCTCTAGAATATTCGGATCTGAGGAGTTTTGTTGCTGAATATAGGAAATCTCCAAGTAGGCACAGTTACACACTTCTACCTTCCATCACACTACGGTCCATAAATCAACTGTGGAGCAATTTTTCACAGTTATGAACTTGGAAAGATTTATCTTGCTTGGAAAGCAAGTTCCTACTCTAGTATGAAAATTCAAAACAAACTTTCTATATAATATGCAATTTCTATTTTCCTCTACCTGGTATGACCAATAGCAGAAGAGTAAATTGCTGTACTGGTAGCCATGTATTCACTCCCATTGATCCCCAAATAGAAGTCAGGACTCCTCTGCCTCAGATTGATAGTGCTGTTACAAAAGCTTACCTGAAAGAAAGAAAGCTATTTGGATTTACTTTGAAAATTAATGTCAAATTAGTTACAGCAAGTATTCATCTGAATTAATAACATGGGGTTTTTTTTTTGTTTTTGTTTTTTTTTTTTTTTTGTAAATGCTTCTAGCTTCTAAAAAGATGATTGTTTGAAGACTGTGACCATACTTCTCCAGATAAATGGATCTCCTTACAGTGGTTTCTCTGCTCTTCATGGTTCTATAAGAATAAGTTTCCAAGTTTTTAGCTTTTCTAGTTTGAAATAAATGAAGCAACCCTAAAACTAAACTGAATATTGGAAATTCTAAAATAAAAAAGCTTTTCTTTGAATATGCTTGGAAGACAGGGAGGCAATTACTACTCCTGTGTAACTCATGCAGCTACAAGTCCTTCCCACTGGTCTTCTAAAAACTGTTTCTGTTTATTTTTCATGGTGATTCGTACACAGTTCTGGCTTTTCTAAAAAAGAGTTGCACTGCTTATGCCTAATCATGATTAGGATGAGTTCAGCTTCCTGTTTGACATAACTTTCCTCTGAATGAAGAGTGAGACCTCTGGTAATGCTCAGTTAGTCCACAAAACAGTGGTTTCCTAATTCTTCAGAGACCTCTGATTCTCTCTCCTATAGCTTGGACTGCACTCCAAACTAGTCTAGAACATGTGAAAACACATAATACAACTGGTTTTGTCAGTAAAATCACACTCTGTGTCAGAGGCAGGTTGCAGATGTATTTAATAAACACTAAAATAATATCACCTCTGTATCAGATATACCAGCAGAAGTTTTGTCTAATGAACCAAATGAACAGAAATTGTTGAATGCATGATAATAAGTCCTGTCTCACTTCTAGTAGAAGTTACTACTTCTCTAGAAATGTAAATAAAGTTTGTATAAGATGCAACTGATTTGCAAAAAGCAGTTGAATTTCCAAAAGCCTTCTTTCAGATAGCATACTTAAAAGAGCCTCAGACCTGACTATCATGGGAGGAGAGACAGCAGTCTGCTGGCCTGGTAACTGGCTAGCAGACAGGAAGCATATTAGGAATAAAATGGTCACTATTCACAGCAGAGAAGGAAGCATTCCCATCAACTTCTCTCAGGTCTCGTGACACTGAACTTTCCTTTTTAGCATCTGAGAAACAAGAATGTCTGATAGCAAAGAATTAACCAGAACAGGAGTAAATAAAGCTGCCTTTGAAGAGCCTTATGAGCATCTTACAATACTCAATCATTTGGCAAAGAAATTACAAATGAAATTCAAAGTAGGTACTTGTGAAGTACTGCATATGCAGGGCAAGAAAGGACAGTCATAACCACAGACAGCCATGAATTGCTGTAACTTTCATTAGCATCAATAGCAAATTTAAACCCTTTGATTACTGCTCTTCATGCCCAGTAGCCGTTAAAAATAAAATATCCTTTTAGGAATTACTAAACAACAAGAAACAGACCAAAATAGAAAAATATTTACTATGTAATCTTAAACGCAAAACATCTGCACAATTTCCACAGGATGGTATAATTAGCAAAGGTGTAGAGAAGACCACAATGAGTTAACTTAATCTTTGAAAATATTAAATAGATTAAGAAACCTGAATTAAAAGAAAAAAAAACCAGAAACTTTGTATTTTATTTTAGGAATTCTGTCTGCTGTAAGCATGTCTTGGAGTAAACCATCTAGTTCTGATTTAATTCTGCCTTTTCAGGATGTCTGCCTATATTCAGTTGTATATGATTATAGGGATTAAGGATGGAAGCTAAAGGGGAAAAACATATTAGAGTGTTTTTTTATTTTGTTTTGCTCTGTTTGTTTGTTTGTATTTTTGCCTCTAGTATGCTCCTTGAAATCTACTGGGACAGCAGCTACTACAATTATGTCAGAAGACGGGAGGGAGAAGAGAGAAGATGAAATTTTTTCTGCACACAGGGAAGGCACAAATGGAATTAAATGTGGGCAGCACACACATTTTAGAATTATAATTTGAAATTAAGCCTTCAACACGAAAGCTCTGCTTCTAGGAAATCCATCTGAGCTATCAGTTTCTGTGGAGACAGGTACAATTATGAAGGAGGAGATCTGTTGACAATGAGTGACACCTGTTACTGCCAGCACATTGTTGGCTGGTGCAAGGTCATGGTAACATGGGTAGAGGCTGCACTACATACTGCAAACTTCACTATAATGAAAAATGTTCCTGAGAACATTGAAAACAAAATATTTACAAGGCTGAAAAAAAATAGGAAAAAAGCTTCTTAGGCAGATATGTGAAATGGGAATGTAATCAGTAATAGTGGAGAGTTTTGTACTAAGTCAAAGGCACTAGGTGAGGGGGATGGTATGGCTCCTAAACCTTGCCAATTGCTCATCTCATGTAATTCAATCATAGCTGTAACATCACTAAACAGTAAGGAGAAGGAGATAAGCCAGGCTTCTCTCTCTTGGAATTTTCAAGGAAGTTCTGAACTTTTCAGTACAATATCCAAGCAACCCTCAGAAGGAAACAGAAATAATAATAAACTACTCAATAGTAAACCAAGAGTCTAGTGTACTAAATCGTTCCAAGAGAAACATTTGAAATAAATGAACGCTTTAGCTTTCAGCTTTGAAGAACTGTTCTCATTTTTGTGGAGTGTTTAAAATAAGTCTGTGTCCCATCTGAACCTGGCACTTGAATACACTTACAGCAGCACTTCAGCAGCTGCCACTTGATCTGAACAAACTGTGGTTTTCCTTTCCCTGGAAGAGCTCAGACATAAACCAAACATTCGTTTTTCACCCGTGCCTCGCCCAGTCTTTCTGCTGACAACTCCACTCCACATGCACACTCTGCTCACATGAGCTGTCCCCTCAGCCCTCAGTGACAAACACTCTTGCAGCAGAACATGCTTCATGAAGAAGAGGACCTGTGAGTCAAATCCCAAACCATCCTCTTCACTCATTTATGGACCTGAATCCAGGTCAGATGTTTAAGAGAATCAAACTCTGCACCAGGTGTTTGGGGTTTTTTCCCTGTAGATGTCATTCTAGGGCTCCTCCTAACCCTGCCATAGTGTATCCAGTGGTGCTGTTTTGGGTATCATTTGAAGCACATCCTCCAATCCTATCAAACAGCCAAAGTCACAGAACACTTAAGGATGCATCTGATCTCACATTTTTCAATGAATGCCATCATATTTCCTGTCCATTTTAATACAGATCCATTAAGCTGAATACCAGGAAAATTCATCACTCTACAAAATGTCCATAAAGGACTCATTTTTAAAAGGAACCAAGATGTGTTTTGGGCTGAACAAAAACCACAGGGAAACAGATACAGAGAGAATTTTATACAAAATTCTGACATGGCAATAAGAAAGTCAAAATTCAAGCACCTGCACTGCAACTTTTCTATGCATCTAAGAGTCTTGTTTAAAGATTATGAAGAAAGTTAGGAAAGGAAACATTCATACAATAAAATCATACCTACTGTCTTGCATGAATTTTCATCACAATGGTGGATGGTATAGGTTTAGTGTGAGCAAGACTGGGTACTGTTCAGTCTGTAGGATAAAAGCTTTTTTTTTTTTTTTTTGCTGAACTTGGAAAGCACTTAGTGAATGAAGATGAGAGCTGCAGCTAGAGAAAGGATAATCTCATGAGTATCATGGCAAAAGTATTTCCATGGAGAACTGCTTAGTAGCATTGCTCCTCCTATAGGTTCCTGTATCTCAGCCAGGCTTGTACAAATGATTCTTCATTTACATTAATCACTTTCTGGTGTCCAAAAACAGACACAATAGAGCCTGTTATGCAGAAGATCTGCTTGGAGACTGCAGCTAAAGCCAGTTAGTGATATTCTGAAAATCCAAAGTGCTAAATACTTTTACAATACAAACTGAGCATCTGAATCTTTAAAAATGTATTTCTTTCTCACATGTAAAAGGACAATAATAGCCCAGGACAAATTATGAAAAAGGATTTAATTAAGTTTCTAGATATAATAGTTATAAGAGAAGAGGCTATAAGAATATTTATAGCTTATCTTCAGAACAGAATTTGAATAAGATCTAGTATAAGACAGAGAAAATAATTAATTGTCTAAGTGCAGTAAGTGATCATGTACGAGGATTTGTGCATGGGCATACTTCTAGGACTGTCTTTACTCATAGGTAAAAGGGAGACAAACAAAGCTCCTGCAACAATCATAATTACCTAGATTTTTAATGTTTGATGTTACATTCCAAATTTCTAATAGTACACTAGCATATAGTCTTTTTTTTTTTCTTTGATCTTAGCTATGAGCTAGTATTTTTTGGTGTTTTAAGTAGAAATATATACTACAAATGATGTGACAATCAGAAAGTTATAGAAAAGTACATGACTCAAGTCTGCACCATTCCATACTTGATTTATTATGGTCTTGACATGGGAAATGTGTACTCATTAAGTATTCTTTGAATGAACTGAGATGTCTGTGTTTCCTGGGAGGGAGAAACAATATCTAAATTGACAGTGAAACAAGATTTACCAAACAGCCTTTGAGAGAACATGCTAGAAAATGGGAGTTAATGCTAGTAACAATTTAGCTGATTTATTTAGTAGTCCTAGTGCAAGATCAAAGTATTTGTTTTGCACTAGCCTAGTGATTACAACCCTCTGAATGCAAGTGTGGAGAAGGGTGTGTTCCAAAAAAAAGGAGGGTTTTGTCTATTTTCTATTGTTTCATTTTTTTGTAGTATTATCATGTCTCTCTCAAACAACAAACAGTCAGGAGCTGGACTAGCACAGATGGGGTGCAATCCCCACCACATCCTGCCCCAGGGAGAATAACTCACTGGAGGGGACTGAAGCAAGAAGTCATGCACAGCTGCTGCCTGCACTGCCTTGCTCTATTGTATGATATAAACACTATGAACAGTATTTATATCACCTACTTTTAGGCAGCTAATATGAGCTTTCAGTGCCTCAAATTTAGGCACCTTCCTGCAGCAGAGTGATTCTGCCTCTGCTGAGGACCCAGACTCACCCTGTACTGAAAGAGAGAAAGCTTTGAAGAAATTCATGCTTGCACCTGCAGAAGCAAGCAGAGCAGTTCAACAGAAGCAACCCCTTAGGGAAATGCATGGCTGATGAGAAACTGACATCCACACTGTACTTATTAAAGGGTTTGGATTTATTTTGACCTGGGACTAGGAATTTGATTATCTGGAAATGGTTGGAGCACATTGTCTGGCTACCCAAAAAAGTCCATCTTGTGTTTTCCAAGGCCACTTTATAATGTGAATCCAAGCACAGCAAGTAGAGACAATGGGGAGCTTTACTTCAAAAGCACATTCCTCATTCATACTGAAATGCTAATGCAGGTATATTCCCTGAATGCTTCCAGGGAATGATGTAGAACATCTTAATTAGAAGTCTTCCCTTCTCCATTTACTACAAGTAACTACTAACTACAACAGGGAAAAAAAAAAAAAAAAAAAAAAAAAAAAAAAAAAAAAAAAGACACACATTATCTATTTTCTTGTCATGTACTATAACAAGAAAAAAATAAAACAGAAAGACCATAGAAATCTATATATTTCCAAGGGAAACTGAAACTACAGGGTATCCATACACCAGAATACCAGCCTCATAAACCTGATTAAGCACATGCCTAAATCCAGTTAGATTCAAAATGCCAAACACTTCTTTTTGGGTGATGAACATACACAGGGGAATAGCACTCCTCTCTCATGGCTAGCAAATTGAAATTTCTGCCCCAAAACAGCCAATGCAACTGCTTGGGGCAGGGAAGTTGTTTTTTATGGCTTTTTTTACAAAGCTCTAGGGGTTCTTAAGAAGACACTGCCTCAACCTGCTCTCTAAGGTTTTAGTATCTAAATCCTTTATAAAATCCTTCCAGGACCTTTTGGAAGTTTGCATATTGCTAATTTCTGTATAAGTGTATTACTGGATTTGCATGCAATAAAATACTTGCAATACAGCCTTCACTTCTAAGTAGAACACCTTTCACTTCACCTGCTTTTCTGTTTGCTAGAATCACACATCACTTCACATGCTGAGACCCTCTGATGTCACATATATAGTAAAAAATATTGTTTCACAAATGACAGCAAATTATCAGCTTTGCTTTAATCACATCTAGATAGATAGATAGAGGGATAGATAGATATATAAATATGCACCTCACAAATAAGATACAGACTTCTACCTTTCATAAATCAATTCCAAGTTTTTCAAGTATTTGGGTATCTTAACACCTAAAGAAGTTATAAAAAAATTCCCTAAACTATCCTAAAATGGAAGTATCTTGGAGCCTGGCTCTTTGTTCTTTCTCACATAGTCACATTCTTTTCTTAGCTGGAACATGTATTGTGAATCAAAACCTTTAAAACTGTCTTTTCATGATGGGATCATGAAGAATTTATATTTCATGATTTCAGTCCTTGAGAAATGTACTTGATTGAGAGTGACTAATTATGAAAATCAAAGCAACAGCAGGGATTATTTATTGAAGGAACTAATGACAACTATGAAGTTCAAACACTAGGAATACTGTCAGAAATACTCCAACAAGCACTTGTGCCTGATGAAATTTTGAAAGCAAATAAAATTCTACAGAATTCATGTGCAAAAAATGCAGAAAAAGATTAAAGACTCACATCTGAAGAGAAGCTTCCACATGACATTTCCTTCACCTCCACTTGCCTCCACAGGCTGATGCACATTGTTATGGAGCACCTCTTCCCCCTCACTCTCCTCTTTATTTCCCATTTGCTTTCCTTTTGATCCCATTGCCAATGGGCTTTCAAGTACCTTTCTTTTTGGATCCATCCCTTTTACTTGTCCCTAGCATCATACAAATTAATCTCTGGTTTTATCAAACATACATCTCAGCCCCAATTCACAGACTTCTCTCTCCTGGCTTCCCTCCAGCTCTGGTTCTGTTCAAAGTAAAGCTTTCTCTACCAGTATCTGCTCTTGAATTATAGTCTAAGAAATAAGTTTTAAGCAACAGTCATCACAATGTCTGGTTCATTAAGTGTATTTGTTTCATTTATGTCCAGAATCTGCATCACTGGTAACAACCAACTTTCTGTAAAGAATGAGTAAGTGAATTTTTCATTTTTAAATAAACTACTTCCTTGCTCTACAGCACAATGCCAAAGAAAAAACTTCAGGCTGTTCTGCCTACCTGAGCTACTAAAATAGCTGTATCTTGACCATGTGGAGTTTTTATATCATGATTTTAAAGGCAAATTAGTCACAGGTAAAAACAGTGGCAAGGAGTACTATCACTATGTACATACAGGATCATGAACAATTTATATTTCACAATTTCAGATCTTGAGTCCTTACCACTATTCAATTTTAACCCCAGAATAGAAAGTAAGAATAATTTTCTGATACAATACTTTTCACATCAGGTTATAGTCACAATATGCTACCATGTTAAATTACATTTTATTTACATTGTTAAAAAACCTGTTTTGGTGTTTCTTTCCTAATTCAGGATTTATTTGCTGCTACTAAAAGCACAGTTAACATAAAAAATGTCAACAAACAAAGTTTGTGCCTGTTGGCCATGTGCAGGCCAGTAAAAGAGATTAAAGCAGCAGTAAATATATCAGTTAGCCCTATGTGCTTCCTCAGTCCTGATTTAGAATGAAGGTGCATTTACCTCTGGTGTTCCACACTTCTAGGTAGCAGCAATTTATTCCATGCATTATTCAAAACTGTACCTTTTTAATTTTTTTTTTTTAATTAAAAAAACTTTTTTCTCAAAGCCTGTGTATCTGTTTAAATCAAAAGCAAACCAAACAAACAAAAAAGCCAAATCTTTGGCAATTTCATATTGATTTTGTATTTGGATTTCAATGTGTTATTTCCTTTTCAGTGCTATTTGATAAGATGAAAAGCTACTGGCAATGCTAAATGTCTCTAACCTTTGTGGAATAATTATGAAATAATGAGGTTAAAAATTGCCATGCTAATGAAAGAAAATTAATTTTCCCCTCCCCAAATACAGTATCACACTTTTCATCTTAAGAGTCAACATCATGATAAATGGTAGATAAGCAGTGCTTGGCTTGGAGCTAGCTCATATTCACTGCAATTTTGTCAGGCTTCAGTCTAGAAGACTGTCATTTTTCACTCCAGTATTCTGATGTGCATTTTGACTTTTCTGACTAGCAGAGGCAGAGCTTTTCTGCACATCCACCACTTCTACCTTGCAGCTGCTTTTTTCTTCTTTTGTCCTTTGCCTGTATTCTTCCCAAAGTGCTGATGATTGAGAAGCAAAAATACATCTGTCCTGCTGTTTGCTATTAATATTTCTCCCTCCTCCAAAAGTGAGGAAGAAAAATGCAATAAACCTCCCATTCCTAACATCTTTATTCTATGTCAGGTCCTAAATCCAAATCCAAGCCAATCCAACATCTTCCTCTACTGCACACAGTATTAAATTACTTCCTAAGGCAGCAGGTGCTGTTACTCAATGTAAGTCAGGTCAGGTAGGGCATCCTGACCCACCTGGACCACACCACATCATCTGTAGTTGGGCTGCAAGGCACTGGTGCCTGGAGTGCAGCCACATGCACAGGGAAGATCATTACAGTAGTGACTCATGGAAGGACAGGGATTTGCTGAAGCATGTCCAGAGGACAGCCATGAAAATAATCACAGGGCTGGAGCACTCTTCTGCAAAGGCTGAGAGACTTGGGGCTGTTTCTAGAGAAGGCTTCATGGAAAGCTTACAGCAACCTTCCAGTACCTAAAGGGGGCCCATAGAAAAGCTGGGAAGGGACTTTTTACAAGGACATCTAGCAATAGGACAAGAGAGGAATGGCTGTAAACCAAAATATTTAATCTAATCTAGCATAAGATTATATATTAGGAAGACATCCTCCATTGTGAGGGTGGTGAGACCCTGGAACAGTGTGGTAGGACACTGGGACAGGGTTGCCCAGACAAGCTGCGACTACCCCATCCCTCAAACTGTTCAAGGCCAGTTTAGTTTGGGCTCTGAGCAACCTGGTCTAGGGGGAGGTGTCCCAGCCCAAGAAAGGAAGGAGATTATTTTTATGGTGCCTTCAAACACAAAACATTCCATGATTTTTTAATTCCTCACCTCAGGCCAGGGCCAGGGGACCACTGTGAAGCTGTTGCCATCTCCTACCTGAAGCCCTCACAGAGATGAGAATTTTAGCTGAAATCTCCTGGGGCCTTCACTGGACAGCTAGTGGTTTTTTAAAAAGGAACTCCATGGGGTATAACTTCCATGGTATAAGAATAAAACACTAATTGCAGATGGGCAGTAAAATTAGAGTTTGTACACAAGATTCTGATACTGTCCAAATTTAATCAAAATTGCTGCACTAACACATGCAAAAATTACAAAAGATTACTTTAGTTATTATTTATTTGGTTCCAGATATTGCTAAACTCAGCCTGTGTTTCTTTATTTTTATGTATCTCTACAGAAGCAAACTTGTGTGCCTCATGCTTTTGCTCCCTACTGCTTTGTTCCTTCTTAAAGACTGAACTGACTGCACTCCTCTCCATATCCCCAGGAGTTTCTTACATGCGGTTTAACTTTCAAGAAAACGATCTTCCAAAATAAATAGTTCAGGAAATAAAATTCTGGGCAAAGAAAGAAGTCCTGGCCCTTCTAAAATCCAAAAGTTTTGACAGGCTTTAGTCAGAAAGTTCTCCAAGAAAAGACTGACAGAAAATTCACTGAAAGGGGGCTGAATCCTAAATATAAGACCACACTAAATTATATATCTTATTTTGGTGGATAAAGCTGCAGTCTGAAGAAGAAGCACAGAACTGCAGAATCACAATACTAAGAGCAATTTTTAAAAAGCAGGAGGTGAAGTGAAAGAAGAGGGGGCAGGGCCAGGACATGGAAAAGCATAAAAAAAAAAAACAACAAAAAGATCAAGCTACTGGGAAAAATGTAACATGGAGTGAAACTGTTGGACATTAGCTGTCAGGTTTTCTCTACAATAAAGGCAATACAAATAAATACTAACTCAAGGACCAAAGAAAACAGTAAGTGGAAGAATTCTAGTAACCTAGTCAGTGAAAACTAGAGGACACTGAGTCAGCTACTCATGAGTGCCCAAGGAAAATGATTTCTTGATGAGATTGTTGTAGCTGATATAAAACAAAAAAAAAAAAAGAAGTCAAAGAAAGAAACTCTTCTCCCAGCACACCGTGCATATGGAACAGGGTAATTGTGCACAGAGGTAAAGGACAGCTGGCAGGATGGGTGCAGAGGCACCAGCATTTGGAGACTGTACCCAGAGTTTTGAGATGTGCTAAAGTGGGGCTGCAGAGATGCTGAAACCTAGGAGATGTTCAGGAAAGGACCAAAGGAAGAGAAAGACAAGACACTAAGGGCAGACACTTTCAGAAAGACATCACACAAGACTTCAGCAGCTGTTAGTCACTCTGGAACACACAGCCTGGTATGTGATAGAAGTGTCATGGTCACTTTTGAGTTCAGTATTAAGCCCCTATAAAACAACTACAAAATTCTTAGAAAGAGAGTTTTGATCCTGGTTTTATTTTTGGGATTGATGGCAACAAGGAGAGAATTTATACTGAAAGTGAAATCAAAAATCCAATCTCAGAAAGCCTTGTAAGTCCACTCATCAGCACTCCACCAAATATCCACCTTCTCTGTCATGGTTATGTCTATGTAACTGCACAAGAAATGCTTCTTTAGCTCCTTCATCTTCCTATATTAGAGTTCTGCAGCAAGCTGAATGTAGATATGCCCCAATTTTCTCAGCCCACTCTGCATCCTCCTTTCTCTCCATATCAAATGTATTATTAGTTCTGTGTCTTTTATTGCTTTTCTCATTTTGTTGTTACACAGCTCCTCTGAAAATTGCTGTGTAAGTCTTGAATGAATATAATATCCTGAATTAATATAATGTCATAAATGAATGAGAATATAATGGTGTTAATCACAAAGGAAAGCTGTTCTCATTTATTTTAACTGTTCCCTGAAATAATCTTGCAAAATGCTTTTGGTCTTGTTAAAGTTTCACTTTAAGTACTTACTTCAGTTCATATTTATATACTGCTTAAGTTGATGTTTGTGTTGTTTTTCACCTGAGAAGACATTTGAAAAGGAGGAAGAACTCACTTGTGAGGGTCAGCTGTGTATAATCAATAGATTTATCATGTTATGTATAAGGAATGGATCAGAACTTAATTTCCTTAAACTTTGTGATATTTGGAACACCTCTTGCATTTTTGATGAGCAGCTCAATTAAAAAATAATGAACCTGTTTTTTTCTAAACTGACTCATTATCTTGGTGGTTTCTAACAGCAACCTAGAGTTCAGTTTTATATCAAATTATTTTGTGCCTGTTGGCCAGCAATACCTTTGCAACCTTCTAAGCTGCCTCGAAAGTCAAACAATTTCCCCAGGAGAAAGTTTTAAAGCTGCTGCTATTCCCAGTACCAAGTTTATATCTAGGCTCATAAAGAAAATAAAACTTGTAGTGGAAACAGGCAGAACCCACAGGATTATCAAGACCTCTCTCTTGTACCTTAACCTTAGTGGAACACCTTAGGAGAACAGCTTCATCTTCAGCAGACAACACCAAGATTGTTGCTGCTGACTCTCCATGAGATATTTTTGAGCTACTCTTAAAATATTATTATTCTTTAAAAATATATATTTATAGAGCACAAAATGCTAAACCCCTTCTCAGGGTATATAAAGAACCATTCTGCACCACCACCCACTCCCACTAACAGGAAAATAAAAACATCTTCCAAGAATGTTTTCTGTTTCATGCACGTTTGAGGAATGATCAAACCTTTATTGGAGCTACAGCCTATCCAAAACT